>NC_142609.1:12646694-12853841 GCF_041222555.1 Hakea prostrata | reverse complement strand
TCATATGGCTTCTAAGTTACATTTCTTTAACACCGATACGGTGGTTCCTTATACATCTCTAATTACATTAGCCAATGGTGAAACAACCCCTGTGTCCCATTTAGGGACTTGCACCCCCACCCCTTCCATCTCTCTTAATAATGTCTTATATGTTCCTTCATTCCATTTTAATTTATTATCCATTAGTCAAATCACTAAAGCTCTAATTGTTCAATAACATTTTTTCCTCATCATTGTGTCTTTCAGGATTTACCAACGAAGAAGATGATTGGATTGGGTAAAGAGCATAATGGCTTATATTATTTGGAGTTGCTTCCCTCCATTATTGCAACCTCATCCACTCATTCCCACTCCTTTGATGTGTGGCATTAGCGCTTAGGCCACCCATCTTGCAACATTACTACTTCTTTATCACATTTTAATTCTTGCATTTTAGTTTCTAATAAATGTGTTTGCACTATTTGCCCTTTGGCAAAACAAACCCGGCTACCTTTCCCATCTAGCTCCATATCCACTTCATCTTCTTTTGATTTAATACATTGTGATGTTTGGGGTCCCTATTATATTCCTTCTATATGTGGTGCTAAATATTTTTTTGACTATTGTGGATAACTATTCTCATTATACTTGGGTTTTTCTAATGAACTTCAAACTGACGCTTGGTCTTATTTGCATGATTTTTTTCTAATGGTCAAAACTCAATTTAATTTTCAAATATAAAATATTCGTACTAATAATGCACGTGAATTTTTTAATCACTCCACAACCTCATTTTCTTCCAACCATGGAGTTATCCATGAACATAGTTGTGTTGATACCCCCACAACAAAATGGTATTGTTGAACGCAAACACCGGCACCTACTCAATGTTGGTCCGGCCCTTTTATTTCAAGCCAAACTTCCACAAGATTTTTGGGGTGATTGCATTCTTACGGCCACACACATTATTAATAGGTTGCCTACCAAATTATTAAAAGAGAAAACTCCTTTTGAACTTATTTTTAATAAAACCCCCAAATATGCTCATCTTCGTACTTTTGGTTGTTTGTGCTATGGACACAACCATTCCACCATTAAGCACAAATTTGACCGCGTGCTTCTCCAAGATTTTTCATTGGGTACCCTTTTGCTCAAAAAGGTTATAAAATTTTTTATCTCACTTCTCACAAGGTTTATACAAGTAGAGACGTTGTTTTTATTGAACATATTTTTTTCCCCTTCATCTATTAACCCTACCCTCCCTGTTCCAGTTTCTGATTTTGAATCCTCCTCCATCCCAACCAACCCAGTTTTCCCATCTCCACCACTGGACCCGCCAACCCAACCACACAACCCTTCCCCACCTCCAGTTGTGTCGTTGCCACATCTCTCCACCCGGTCGCATCATCCCACCTTCCATTTGAATGACTACATATGCTCAGCTACTCACGCCACATCATCTTCTTCGGATGCCGGTAAACTTCTTCCTCTTGATTCTTCTATATCTTATAAAAATGTCTCACCTTCTCATCTTAAGTTTATCAGGTCTCTTTCCTCTTCTGAAGAGCCCACTAGCTTTGCCAAAGCAATGTTGTCACCTAACTGGAAAGATGCCATGTAGTCAAAGATTGAGGCTCTTGAAACCAATATCACTTGGTCACTTGTTCCTTTGTCACCTCAAAAGAAAGCCATTGGTTGTAAATGGGTCTACAAAATTAAACAACACTCTGATGGTTCTATTGAACAGTACAAAGCACATTTGGTGGCTAAGGGGTACACTCAAACCAAAGGTGTTGATTTTCATGAGACTTTTGCTCTTGTGGCCAAACTAGTTACTGTACGAGTCTTGCTTGCTCTTGCCTCAATTAAAAATTGGTCACTTCACCAACTTGACGTTAATAACGCCTTCTTACATGGCGATCTTGACGAAGAAGTATATATGACTCTACCTCCTGGTTATCATTGAAAGGGAGAGAATGTTGTTTGTCACATCCACAAATCTCTCTATGGTTCAAAGCAGGCTTCTCGTAATTGGTTCACCAAATTTTCTACTACCTTAATGAGTGTGGGCTTCATTCAGTTGCCTACAAATTATTCCCTTTTTTCTAAGGGCCACAGGAATTCAACCATCTTTGTCTTAGTATATGTGGATGACATCCTTATTGTTGGTTCTGACGCTTTGGCAATTTCCACCTTAAAGGGTTTCCTTCACCAACAATTTTGTATCAAAGATCTTGGGCCCATGAAATATTTTCTTGGTCTTGAATTGGCTCGCTCCCAAAAAGGTATTTTCCTTAATCAACGAAAATACACTTTGGATATATTATCGAGATGTCGGCCTCACCGGTGCTCACCCAACATCATTTCCAATGGAACAAAATCTTAAGCTTACAGACTCCGATGGTGATATCCTTCCTGAACCTGCATCTTATCGTCGTTTGATTGGACGATTGATTTATCTCACCATCACTCGTCCGGATATTGTGCACACTATCAACATTCTTAGCCAGTTTATGCACAAACCTCGCAAACCACATATGGACGCTGCAACTCGCCTTCTCCAATACCTTCACAGCTCACCTGGCCAAGGTATTTTACTTCCAGCTAATAGCACCTTATCACTTCGTGCTTTTTGCGACTCTAATTGGGCCAGTTGTCCCATGACTCGCCACTCCACCACCGGTTACTGTGTTTTTCTTGGTTCTAGCCCTATCTCTTGGAAGACCAAGAAACAACATACAGTTTCTCAATCCTTTGCCGAGGCAGAATATCGAGCCATGGCAATGGCCACTTGCGAGCTAATTTGGTTAACTTCGCTCCTTCAAGATTTTGGTGTTCATTTGAAGCAACCAATCCCTCTTTTCTTGACAATCAAGCGGCCATCTACATTGCCGCCAATCCTGTGTTTCACAAACGCACCAAACATATTGAAATTGATTGTCATGTCATCTGAGATAAGACACACTCTGGCCTCATCCGTACCGTCCACACTTCTAGTTCTACCCAAATTGCTGATATTTTCACCAAATCCCTTGGCAAAGATTTTTTTCTATTCCTCAAGGACAAGTTGGGAGTTCTTGATATTCACCTCCAACTCGAGGGGGAGTATTAGCCATAATATGACCGTTGGAGATCTTTGGAAAATATGACCGTCGGAGATCTAGGATAATATGACCGTTGCAAATAATTTATTTCCTTATGTATAGTATGCCACATTTATTTTATTCTTTGCTTGATTGTATTATTGTTAGACAGAGTAAAGAATAAAATAAATGTGGAGAATGTAAAACCTAAATCCTATGTTTTATAAACCTATGATATAAAACATATGTGTTTGAGTCAACAAATCCTATGTGTTTATAAACGGTCAATAATATTACTATTTGAGACAACTATAAATGTGGAGCATCAATCATATGTGTTTGAGTCAACAAATCCTATGATATAAAACCAGAGGCCCGATTATAAAACCTAAATCCTCCAAGAGGATTCTTCCGCACATAGTTGCTGCTCGAACATCTCATGAGGCTTGGAAGAAACTTAATAAGGTGTTTGCCTCTGGTTCAAGATCTCGAATTCTTGAACTCAAGAATCACATATTTCAGCTTCAACACGGTTCTTCTTTGATTGCTGATTATATTCTTGAAATTCTCTCTCTCAACGATATGTTAGCTCTTTGCAAATTCCCGGTTTACGATGAAGATTTGGTATTAATTACTGCGAGACGTTTGGGTGAAGATTATAAAGATTTTGGCACTTCTGTTCTTGTTCGAGCGGATCCAATGTCGTTTGATGATTAACAAGGTCTTCTGCTGTCTCATGAGAGCCATCTACGAGTATCTTCACTTGAGGCTGCTAGTACCATTCTATCTGCTAATGTTGTTGTTCGTGGTTCTTCCAGTCAAGTCTCTGTTTCTGGTAACCACAATCAAAATTTTTCTACTTCTCGAGGAAGATTCAGTGGTCGTTATAATGGTGGCAGGCCATGGAATCGTCGGTACAATGGTCGATTTGGCTACGGTTCTTCTCATCCTCATTTGCAAAATCTTTACGGTTCTGGTAACTCTAACACCGAGCGGTATCCTAGTTTCTCTTCATGTAATTCTAGTTTTATTTTGAAAGTAGCTCTTGGCTTCTCGGTTTTCGAATGAGTCTAGGATAATCTGTCAATTATGCAAAGCTGATGGACATCTTTGTGCTCAATGTACCACAGCATTTCAATCATGCATATATTGGTATGAGAATTCTTGCTTGCTCTTCTATTTTGAATCCTGCTACTATCTCTTCTTTGGATCCTTCTCTGTGGATATTAGATTCTGGATCTAATTCTCATCTTGTTGCAAATCTTGCCCATTTTACTATTCAAGAACCCTATTCAAGATCTAGTAATGTGATTGTTGGGAATGGTAATTCTTTAAGCATCTCTCATATTGGATGTTTGAATGTTGTATGTTCTGGGTCTCTTTTTTGATTGTCAGAGGTTCTGTGTGTCCCTAGTATTCGATATAATTTGTCCCTAGATTTTCTCAAGAATATAGGGTGTATTTTGAGTTTCACTCGGATTCTTTTTTGATAGGCGGCAAGACTTTTAATGGCCTCTATGCTGTTTAGTTTGGTTCGATAGATCTCAGTGGTGATCTGTCATCTAAAGCGATGAGTCATGTTGCTGTTGTTGCCTCTACATTTCAGTCTGCTCCAGTTGTTAGTTCAGATTTGTTTTCTTCCTCTACTGCTTTTGTTGCTTCAGCCCTTGATTGGCATAGACGGTTAGGACACCCTGCTCTAGGAAGGACTATGATTGTATTACAACATCTTGGATTTGAAGGTGTTAAGACTTTTTCCAACTTGTAATGCTTGTAAGTGTTCTATGAGTCATAGACTCCCATTCAAGTTGTCTTCTTCAGTTAGTCGGTGTCCATTAGATGTGATTCACAGTGATTTGTGGGTACCTACTCCATTTACTTCATTTGATGGTTCCAAGTACTATGTTGTTTTTGTGGATGGCTATACAAAATACACTTGGCTATATCCTTAAAAACAAAAGTCAGATCTGTTTGTTGTTTTTATCAAATTTCAAAAGATGGTTGAAACTCATTTTTTCTCCAAGATCTGTACTATACAAACTGATGGTGGGACTGAATACAAGAAGCTATTTACCTTTCTTGCTGATCTTGATATCTCTCATCGGATCTCATACCTATACACTCCTCCTCGAATGGTGTTCTTTGAAAGGAAGCATAGGCATGTTTTAGAATCTGCATTAGCTTTGTTATTTCAAGCTAGTCTTCCTCGGATTTTTTGGACAGCAACAGTTCAAACAGCAATGTTTCTTCTTAATCGGCTTCCTCTTAGTGTGTTGGATCATAAATCGCCATTAGAAACTTTATTTGGAACTTCTCCAGAATATGAGCTCTTAAGGGTCTTTGGGTGGTTGTGTTATCCCTAGCTTAGGCCCTATGCTAAGACAAAACTACATCCTTGGTCCAAACCTTGTATTTTTTTTGTTTTTTTTGGTTGTCTAGCAGCATACAACGGCTATTATTGCTATGATCCAGTTGAGAACAAGTTGTATATTTCTCGCCATGTGATTTTTGATGAAAAGCAATTTCCTTATGCTTCTTTACTTCATTCTCCTTGAGTTGTTTCTGCTTGAAGTTGGTTGTCTCTGAGTCTCTTCTGTTATATTTCCTTGTAATTCAATGTCTTCATTTCCCAATGAAAGTTGTAATGGGGCGGGGAAATTTAGCTTGTAATGGGGGGCTTTCAGGTTGTAATAATTGTATTTCAGATCCGGTTGTAACTCACAATGCAATTTCTCCCCATCCCCCAGCTAATGGGTCTGTAGGAGCTGATGGGCCTTTGGGCTTTCCAACTACATTGCTGCCTACTTCTGTAGGTTCAGCTGCTGATGGGCCTTCGGGTTTTCCAGCCACATTGCTGCCTAATTCTGAGAGTGTCAATGTTGTTTTAGATGCTGATGGGCATTCAGGCTTTCCAGCCATATTGCTGCCCAACTCTGTGAGCTCGATACTACTGGGTCTTTGAGCTTTCCAGTCTCTATTTCAACCTCCAATCATAATGGGCCTGATGGGTTTGAGATTGGTTATGTAATTTTTCCTCAACCTACTTCACATCGTGAACTTCATGCTTCCTCTCCATCTGTTGTTTCTGATTTGCATGCACCTCTATCTAACTCTACAAGTCATCCCATGCTCACAAGGTCCAAAACCGGTTGTTCCAAACCTAAAGTTCCACTTAATTTGATGGCTACTTGTATTGATGATATAATACCTAGTACTTATTGTAAAACCCAGCCCTAACCTTGACCCGAAAACCTTGTTATTTGTAGGTCCAGTGACCCGAAGTAAAGTAAGAAGTTAGCTTTGGGCCATCCCAGTGGAGGACTTGGTGTCTGGCTTTGAATCCATGAGAGTTGAAGATGAAGTTCTATTTATGGAAACTGAATCTTAATGAAGATCGGATTAGTTGATGGACTTGGAGTGCTCTCTATCATGGTTTGAAGGCATTTCTACCTATTAGGTAAGTCACTTGTTATGTGTGCAAAACCCCTTTAGGATTGGATTTGATCTAGGTCTTCAATTCCCTGTTTTGGAATTGTTATGCACGCATTAGTCGGACTGATTGGTCGGCTGGACCGATCGACCAATCCACTCGACCAATGGGTCTTGTCTTTGGCAATTAGGTCTTGCTTGCTCTATTTAAGTCCAATCTCGAGTCTACTTCGTATTTTCTGCCTCCAAACTCTTTGGAGCAGACCAAAGACCTCTGCAAGTCATCTCCCTTGCATCCTTGGTGATTTTCTTGACGGATCTTCGTCAAAACTCTTCCTTTGCATCAAAGGTATGTCTACACTCTCTTCTTCTCCTCCATCTCTGTTTTTCTTTCCTTTTTGAGTTGAGGCAGTAGAGGAGATGCTGCATTCTCTGTTGCAAACATCTCTGGACTTGTCTCTCATGATCATCCCTAAGGATTAATGGCTAAAACAATGATCTTAACCATGATCATTGCAAGCTTTTGAAGGAATCATGATCAAACCATGATCTAGTCTTTGTTTAACTTCTGATTTGAATTCTGATCTCCTTGGATCTTCTATATTGATCATGTTAGTAGTCAATTGCTGTGTTTTCTTTTCATGATCCATGATCTATCAATCTCTAGTTGTTTCTCTTCTACCATACCATGTTTTCTTCATGAATCATGATAGTTACATATATGGTAGGTTTTGTTTCCTTATTTAGATTTATGCTTTTAAGCCTATTTCCTTGAAGATCTAAGTATGCTTTTCATGATACCTTTACCTGAAGCAATGATTCATTCTCCTATTGTTTTTGTCTTTGATTTCTATCTTGAATTCCTCAAGATCCATGGTTGATCTAATTATGGTAACTTTTTGTTTCCTAATTTGGATCTTGATGGCTTGTTTGGATTAGTGTTTTGAGGTCCCCTTTATGTTAGGATACTACTGATGTAGTTTACCCCTTGATTAGTACCCTTTTGAACCACTAAATTCGGATTTTATATCTTAAAACTCTGTTTTTTTTAGGCTCTTATCTGCATTGGTTGATTGGTGGGACCGTCGACCAATCCACTCGACCAATGAGTACAGCAACTCCAGAATTGGTCTGTGTTGGATGTTTTGGTATATTTTCTGTTAGGGATCTTTCCTAATATGTTGTATATACTTGTTTAGGACCTTCTTCTCAAGTTTGCCAAGATCTTACTTGATTTCTTAGGATTCCTTTGCGAGTTATAAAAGGTAAGGATGGTTACTTCTTTAACAACATAGATAGCATGAATCTAGTTTCTATATTTGAATATCATTGATTTGTTTCCTTAATTAGATTCTTACAATGATATATTAATGTTGCATAATCTTGATAATAGTAGCATTACTTATTCATATTGAATTGACTCATGTATGATTTACTTATCAATTATGTACAAAGTGATTGTAATTATTGATTTCTCTCCATATATGAAGTTACCATATATGTGATGATATGAATTGATGCATGTGTATGCTTAAGTATGGTTTGGAAAGGAGAGGTGTCCTTTTGACACTTCTGTCCTTGGACAACTACGGGAATATTATGGGATGTTTCCGGAGATGCCCTCTGGACACCTTCCTAAACTGTTGGATGACATATCTAGGACTGTCTAGTAGTGTTTGGCTAGGATGTCCCGTTATGTCAGACCCTAATCGGAGGGGTATTGAGACCGAACGACCCGTGGTAGCAATGGGGATTCATGGGCGCTCAAGACCGGTAACCAACCCGTGAGAGGACAGGAATCACATTGTGGGGGCCATTTATTGGTAGGGTTGCATATGGATAGACTTGGGCTCGCGGGCGCTTAAGACCGGTAACCAACCCGTGAGAGGACGTGAGAGCTTCCCGTTTACCATATGTGGATAATCAATAGGGTTGATGAGTCCGTAGTCAGGGACTATGAGGACTCTAGTGTGAAGGATACCGGAAAGGATCGTCAGGGACGAGGAATGGACATATCTAGATCTGACTTGATGTAACTAAGTAGAAGACTTGCATTTGGCTAGGCTTTACCCTGACATGCGCCGGTACTTAGACCAATGGTGATGTGAGAGAGTGGTGACCTATACCCCCAGCCATGGAATGTCCCGAGGGATGCCGGACCCATTACCAACTGATGATGAGTGATTGAGACCTTCCTAAAGAAGTACGGTGCTATGACTTAAAGCATGCCTGCCAATAGAGACCAGCATATATAGAGTTAGATTCATTCATTCATTGCTTGTCTCATACCATATTGCATTTATGTTTGTTCTGAAATCCTGCCATTTATGTTATTATGGATTTAACTGCCTTACTGAGTTTCTTTGAAACTCATTCCTTTATTGTACAATGTTTGTTAGACTATTCTGCAGTCTTGAATATTATGACGGCCCCCTATGAAGAAGCGCAAGGAGAAGAGGCATATCTCCAGGAAGGTGATTGCGGTTACAACAATTACACTGAAGATCCCGCGAGTGGTTATGCTCCGTACGATGCTTAGTCCGACCATTGAGTGGAAGCGCCCTTGTGCCGTTTATGAGATTTATACTTATAGGGATGTTGTCTATAAAGTGGAGAACAATTTAGTTACCCATTGTACTTGCTACTGGGATTAGATTTTGTCTTGCTTATTCTCTTTTAGAACTACTTTTCCGCTGGTTGTAGAGTGGGATTTTGCCTCACTTTACTTATCTGTTTTTGACACTCTGATTATATCTAGTACTCTGATTTATATATGATTCATTCTTTCCTTATTGGAACTATGGTTTATCTTCCGCACTTTTATTATTATTGTTGATGATTATGTTATTGTTTATGTGGGAGGTTGATTACTCGATACCTGATCTTCGGGCTGTGGATCACACTCTCGGGTATGCCAGATAGGGTACCGGCTGGGAGGATGTGACACTTATTCTCAAGCAGCTCAGTTTGTGCAATGGAGGCAAGCAATGCAAGAAGAATTTAATGCCTTAGTTCAAAATGGGACATGGGAGTTGGTTCCTTCCACATCAAACCAAAATATAATTGGATGCAAATGGGTATTTAGAGTTAAAAAGAAGTCTGATGGTACCATAGAGCGTTACAAAGCTAGACTTGTAGCTAAGGGATATTATCAACGCCCTGGTTTTGATTTTGAGGATACTTTTAGTCCTGTCGTAAAGCATACTACTATCCGGATTATTCTATCAATTGCCACTTATAATAATTGGCCGGTTCGCCAATTGGATGTAGTAATGCCTTTCTCCATGGTGATTTGCAAGAAACGGTTTATATGGAACAACCAGCTGGGTTTATTGATCCCACATTTCCTTCTTATGTTTGTCTACTTCGAAAGTCCTTATATGATTTGAAACAGGCACCTAGGGCTTTGTATAAGAAACTCACTAATTTTGTTACATCTATTGGTTTCAAGGGATCCTGCACTGATACTTCCTTGTTCTAATATGCATCTTCCTTAGTGGTTGTTTACTTGTTGGTATACGTTGATGATATCTTAGTAACTAGGAACAGTATTGAGGCAATTTCTTCCCTCATCAAGTCACTTGCTACTGCTTTTGCTATCAAAGATCTTGGTGATCTTCATTATTTCTTAGGCATTGAAGCTTTACGCACTAATGATGGTCTTTTCCTTTCCCAGCAAAAATATATTTCGGATTTGTTGACTCAAACACATATGATTGATGCAAAGCCTGTTGCTTCTCCTCTTGCCTCTGGTGCTTCTCTTTCTTTGACTAGTGGTGTTCCTTTGAAAGATGGTACTAAATATCGGCGTGTTGTGGGTGCCTTACAATATCTCACCAGTACACATCCTGATATCTCCTTTGCTATTAGTTTGGTTTCTCAATTTATGCACTCTCCCACTGGTGTTCATTGGAGTACGGTGAAGCGAATCTTACATTATTTACGTGGAACAGCTACTATGGGATTATTTTTCTCTCCTAAATCCTCTATGTCCCTTACTGGCTACTCTGATGCTGATTTGGCGGGAAATCCAAATGATCGTCGCTCTATCACTGGTATATGTGTTTTTCTTGGAAATCATCTCATCTCTTGGAGTTCTCGTAAACAGCACACTGTTTCGGGCTCTTCTACTGAGGCGAAATATAGAGCTATTGCCTCTGTTGCTACCGAGCTTATTTGGGTTCGATCTCTTCTTGGGGAACTTGGTGCATTTCTTTCGACAACTCCTCTCATTTGGTGTGATAATATTGGAGCCACCTACATGACTGCCAATTCTATCTTTCATGCTCGTACTAAGCATGTTGAGATTGATTTCCATTTTGTTAGAGATTCGGTAGCCTCTCGACAATTTTCAGTTCGCTATGTTTCTTCTATTGATCAGCTAGCTGACACTCTTACAAAAGGCTTGCCTCGTACTCGATTTTTAGCTCTTAAAGGCAAGCTAACGGTCATTGATCCGTTACGCTTGCGGGGGTGTGTTAGACAGAGTAAACCGTCAGTATAGTATTTGTATTCTTAGGGTTATAAATACCCTTGTACATATCATTTCTAGAATATATATTAAATACCATTTTCTACATTCTCCACAATTATATATACACATGAAGAGGTAATACAAAATCACTTCTACACAAAATCTTATTAACAAAATAAAAAGTAGCTAAATTAGAGATCTAATGTTTGGTTTGGAAATGGATGATTAGTTATTGATGTTATTTGATACGAAGTTTCCTATAAAATTTTATCATCAAGTGAAAATTTCTAGGATGGTCATCACTAATAATATTATTGCTGGGATGGTGTTCTAGCAACTAATAGTAGTTTGCTGAAATTTTAAACTTGTTCTGTCCTTTAAAATGTTATTTATTATAGGAGAAACTTCACTTCCAAGATCTACACTCTGGGCTGTGAGATGGGTGTGGTTCAAACATCTGCCTGAAAATTTAACCAAATGTTTAGAGGGTCATACAACCGGAGCATATATCTCTCCCCCAAAACCAAAACCCCCAGCCATTCTCCTGGATAACTAAATAAATAACAATTGAGTTCCTCTCTTTCCTTCAAAGACATTGGAGTCTGAGGGTGTATGGTGAGTGGCTGGACTTATTTGAAAGCTTGCATTTGGATTGAGAATGATAATATCAGCATCAGATCCAGCAAGTATTGCTCCCTTTCTTGGATATATATATTGAAAATCTTAGCACTGCCACAATATTCAGAAGTTATACTTTGGGAAGGAAGTCGCACCAAAAAAAAAAAGAAGAAAAAAAAATCAAATTCTTGCAAAGATGGCTCTCTGGAGCGAGAAACAACAAAAATTATCTACGATGCAAGAAAATGTTTTCACATGTTTAAGCCACCAAATTAGTGTATTATACTTAGAACTTAGAAGTAGAAAAAAAATATAATAAAAATAGGTCAACAGGTAAGTAATTGGCCATGAGACAGCTCAGAGATTCAGTGTCATATAGTTCATATCTTATATCCCTCACTCCCAAAGAGAGCAGATGAGGAGGTTGGTAATTGCCATTGATGGTGATGGAATATTAATCCTGACCCCAGAATAGTCATTGTATGACTACAAGTACTGATCAATACCAGAGAGCACCTGTCATCAGTGTCAGAATCATCTGCTAAGCCTGATTTCATGGTAAATTGATTTTGCGGGTGTGTACACCAATTGTGAATGCTAGCCCTCTTCAGTTACACTATATTATCATTTTACTAGACATAAACTAGTTCTTACAGTAACTACCAACTTAGCGTCTTATACATAGAGAACCTGAAAATACCATTCAGTGCTTGTAAAATTCTGACATAGTCAGACGGAGAGATTAAACCTGATTCCTGCATCAAAGACTTGTGTGTGTGTGTGTATGAGAGAGACTTGCATCAGTTCCAAAAGAAGCTTTAGCCAACCCCTCCATTAAGTTTATCAATTCATTACAGAACCTATATCTTCTCTCCCCCAATCTCACCCATGTTAACATTTTTTTCACCGGCCGGCACAGCAAGATTCCAATAGGTTACAGTTACCATGCAATGGATGATCATGGTTAGAAAGAAAAAATACACACCACACATTGTGCAGCTGGAATTTTATCCAAGAATCGATTAGAAAATAAATTGATAAAATGAAGTTTTCTAATGAATATATATATATATATATATATAGTAAATTATAAATCAATGCCATCGAATAAATTCAAGAGCAAAAACAGATAATGAAAGCATTTCGGACCAGCTTTCCGAGCTTTAGCTATCTCTTCCATTGCATCAATACTCATCACATGAACGATGTAAAGGGGTGTGTTCACAAAAGCTGCCAACCGAATGGCTCTTGCAGTTGCCTCTCCTTCCAGCTGCAAAACCATTAAGCTACAGATATATAAACTGCTATTGATACAAAGACAGTCTACAAACATACTCTTGACCAGCAATGCTCTTGTAAATTTCACATAGTACAACTAAAAGTGGGGCAACATATGAGTGTGAGAACTAAGAATAATAGCATATTAAAAACTCTCTAAGACCTTGGATGTCCTCATATACAAGTTAGACCTCTCTACATAATACCTTAGATAATTGAACCAAGGCAATACAAACTACGGGCATTTTATAAAAGAATATATTCCTGTTACCACAGGTGGCCTAGAAAGTGCATGTCCTTCTGGACCAGTTATTCCAAGATCAATCATCATTTCCTGTCCTTCAACTACAGCATCACCATTTTCTCCATGAACCATAGCCAAGGCACCAAGAGACTTGCACTTTTTCAAGCTTTTCAATAGAACTTCATCATTGACCATAGCAATTCCTTTGTAAGCGAGCATAAATTTGAAAGAGTTGATCCCTATAGATCATAATGCCATAAACAGTCATCAGCATTACAAGGTATCTGATTGTATCCAATTCATGCTGAGCAACATGCTAATCTTTCTCCTTGACCATAATTTCCATCTCTTTTTCAACAGCTTCATCCCATTTTGTAATGAACACATGGAAACCATAATCCATGCATGAGTTTTTTGCTTTCTCTTTATATGCTTCAAAACCAGAAGATAAACTCCCATTGACTGGTGGGACAAAGTCAATGTGCATTGTAGTTCCCCCAGCTATCCCAGCAGCCTGACCGCTAAAGAAGCCATCTACGCTCTCAGCAGCACCAGAAATTATCTCCAGGTGTGTGTGAGGATCAATTCCTCCTGTTACATGGGAAGAGAAAAAATTTTCATTTTCAAATGGACATTGTTAAATTATTATATTTGCATGATCAACTGTTAGTTCTGAAATGTACATAAGACCTTAAATATCAATAGGAGGCAACAAATTTCATAAAGAGAAGAAAGCCCAAGTTCTTGGGGGAACTGAACCCAAGTTACCTTCCCAGCGTTCACACCATGAGTATGAAATGTGCAGGTTTTGGGACTCAGTTAGTTAATAAATCCACTAGAAAAAGGCACCACCAAAAAGAGAACAAATAGAAAACCCAACCAACTTGGTTTATTGTACTTGTTCAATAAAACCAGATCAAAAGATCGTAATAGCTATTCAGGATATGATCTAAAGAGCACAACTTCGTTTGCTGAGTTAATATCCTCTGGCCCAACAAATTTTTTAGTTTTCAAGACTTCAGTCCCTTACAAAGCATGGATATATGTTGCCTGGGTGTTGGAGAAAATCCATCAGACCAGAGCTCACCGTAAAGACATCAGTCCATAAACCAAAACTAACAATTACAAAATTATAGATACAAATACAAATATGAATACTACTAATTACAATATCAATATAATAATAAATAAAGTAATAAAATAAATACAATGAAAATGAGGCTGGGCACAAAAATAATTCACAGAAGTCTAAAAAACTATAAACATGAGCATGACCCCAAAACACATGTGAAATTCGACAGCTCTAAAACTTATTCCAAATGGATTTTTTTAAATAATATCAAGTAAATGCTCTATGTATATCATATCTTATTGAATGTTCTTGAGTTCAAACACCACTACCACTGATACCTTGTACCCCAAAAGTTTGAAATTTCACCTGGCATAACATACTTCCCGGAGGCATCAATCACCTTAACATCATCTCCAACCTGTGGGAAACAATTAAGTACTTCATATAAATGTGAATCCCCAATTCCTTCTTACATTAGTTAATGGATTCTTCCAAAACCAATTCAAAATAGAAATGCCATGTGCCAGTAAGAAAGAAAAACAGGAATAAACATCAGAGAAAAATAAATCATCCAAGGAATAGATAAGCAACTAGTTGATTCACAGTTACCTAATATAGCATATATGAAAATAATGAGGATATACCAGTCGGATGAAAGAAGTATGTGGAATAGGATATATAAGCCCAGCTATGGTGTATCGTTATTGGCATGCATTGACTTCATTTCCACCTTTTGATTGTTGGGAACCAAAGGGACTACCTAATGCTTATGACATTGAATAAAAATTCATCATGCGCAATCTCATAACAGTTAATTTCCTCAGTGAGCACCAGTTATAAGGATTTGGGCATAACAGTTAGCTTGAAAATAGTAAGAAGACCGACAACAACAACAAAAACAAAAACAGGCTTACTGTTGTCTCCTGCAGTCTTAATTCTCCTTTTCGACCTTATGTTTAAAGGCTTTGTTCTATCTTAAGGCATAAAGCATGCATTTTACACACTTAGAGTGGAGCTACCTTGGGTTTTATGTTGTTTTTGCAGATTTGAGAACTTTTCAATATTTAAGCAAATATTTGGAGTTTTGGGCATGAATTATGCAATTTTACACGTTAAGAGATCCATTTAAATTCTCAAATGCGAAAATGAGCTTGATCTGGAGCATGATGGGCTAGAGATGTGATTATGAGCCAACTCCAAAATATTTAAGAGATAAAGAAGGCAAATTTGATCTACGGCTGAGATTATAAATTATCAATCAAATATACAGAGATATTATTGAGAGAGTCCAAATGGAGAAAAGAGTCCTTGCATACCTCAATATCTTATTTCCTATTTGTGATTTGATTAAAGAAAGAAAAAGAGGAAAAAGAATTATATTTAGAGAAGAAAGAGGCAAAAATCCCGTTTTTGAATGTCTTTGTCCAGTTTCAATCATGCCCTTCATCAAATGGTCATCCGGTGTCCGATCGAGCTGATTTTTGGAGAAGAGCTTTACAACTTCTTGATCTTCAAATCCAACGGTGGAATTGTGCATCTGATCTCTCTAAGTCAGTATGATTAGTACGTCAAAACCCTAATTGGTTGAGTTAGATAGAAACCCTGAATTTTATTCAAATTCAGTTGTGCCTCATATCTCATGTAAACTCTATAAAAGGAGAGCATACTCCATCAAAGGGGAACGTGTTCTAGAGCTTAGTAGAAGCATTCTTTCTTCTCTCTTCAGTTTATTTAGGCTTTCTTTAGTTTTCTTTGCTTGCATTTGTGAGATTTTAATTTCTAGATTGAATGTTTAAGTTTAATTTTTTATGTAATGCAATTCAAGTTCAAGTTTCAAGTTTTTAGATTCGTTTTTCCCTGGGTCTAGCAATTGTAGATTTAGATCATTCTAGATCTAGATCTGGTTGTTAAGGTTGATTGAGATTCGAATCGTTTGTTCAATTCGCAAGTAAGTAACATTTTTCATTAATCGTCTTTCCTCCCTCCATTCCCGCTTCTATCTACCCCTCCATATTCTTAATTTAGGATTTACTTTCAGCATTTATTTATTGTTCTCCCTTCCCCTGGATCTTTAATCAGAGATGCCTACAGTCGTGCTTCTCTTTGGTTAATGTTTCCATTTTACTTTCTGCAATTTACTTTCTGTTATTTATTTTATGCAATTTACTTTCAGCATTTATTTATTGTTCTCCCTTCCCCTGAGTCCTTAATCAGAGATGCCTACAATCGTGCGTCTCTTTGGTTAAGGCTTGATTTTCCTTTTATTGCTTTGTTTATTGCTTTGTTATTTACTTTCTACACTGTTTTTTTTCTCTTTAATATCCATTCCTCCGATCGGTGGACTGTAAATTACGGCAAAGGGTCCACGGTCAAAGTCATTATTATTATACTCTCATTCCCTCGATCCAGAGCTGACACTCGAATCACTTTCCTTTTCCTTTTATTATTATTGTTTGCCATTTTTTTCCTGTCTTTTATTTATGCATTGATTATGCTTAATTTATTTTTCGTTTCAATATGATTGCATTAGATGTATAGATTAGGATCGTTTAGTTTAGTTAATTAGTTAACAAAAATTGAATCATTCCACTTTCGTATTACTATTAAGAAGTTGAATTCTAAGTGGCATATCTCCCTGAGATCGACCCGTTAACTACACGATACCTTGCATTTGCGGTTCCTTTTAAATTTCACAATCACAGATCATCTCAACTACGATAACAACCAAGGAAAGAAAACAAAATCTAGTTATAGTATTTGATCAGTCATTTCCGAATTGTTTCCGTTCTTGCAAAAGAAATATTCTTCAGCCTTAGTTACCATAAACATAGTTTATCCTTCTGTTCAAGCTGTATAAACCATCAAAATAGAAATCGATCCTACGTTGATGTTAGGCTTGACAGAGAATAATCCCATCCTCAACATAAACATCTGCCACTTGCTGATGGTGAGCGTTTACGACAATTCCTCCCTTGATCAATAGCTTCGAAGAGAAAGAATCACTCTCCGACTCTCCATATGCCGCACGGCAAAAATGCAAAAAATATTCCACTTATCCAGTTAGCATGTAGTAATAATAACCTAAAACAATCAAAATAAACTAAACGAAGAAACAACAGAATTTCAATCGGAACTCGGAAGTGTTAGAACTGAAGTTAAGAAGAATCTGATTGCCCATGGTGCTTGTTCTGATTCAGACAACGGGAAGATGGCGAGAAGACAAAATGAAGCAAATAATGTTGAAGTTCAAACACCGACTTGTAGGTCGGCAAACTCAAAGTCGGTTCAGTTCAGAAGCTTCATGAAGATGATAGAACACTGCAGAAATTTCAAAAAGATTGTAGAAAGAGATAGAGGTGGCTGTTGAAGAAGATTGTAGAAGTTGGTAGCAGCTTCACGAAGCTGGTAGAAAGAAATCAGAGGCGGTTTCAAGAGTCGGTCCAGTATGAACAGAAATATTGTAGAAGGTTGAAGAAACAGCAATGGCGGTCTTTATGTCTATATAAAGGAAGCCTAGTCATGTTGTGTTGTACGGTGTGTGTGTAGTTAGAGAGAAGAAAGAAAGTTAGTGGGAGGAGAGAAGGAGAGTAAGTGGATAAAGGTGTTGAAACACCTTTATCATACGTGAGCAACAAAAAAAGGAAGAGTGGAGAGAGAGAGCATAAAGGGCAGCCATTAAAGGTGAGGAGAGAGAAATAGAAAGAGAGAAAAGTGGTGTAGCATTTTGTTTGTAAGCTTTTTTTATTAGAGAAGTGATTTTTGTGGTGTTTGTTTTTTAACACCTCTTCTTGTATACACTGTGAGTGGTTACACCATCACCCTGCTGCACCAACACGTGGTATCAGAGCCCTGTTCGATTCTAGTTGATCAGAAGCATCAACTTGATACGAGATGGCAAATATGATCCAGCCTCAGATTCCTAAATTGACGAAGTCCAATTATGATAATTGGAGCATTCAAATGAAGGTACTACTCGGATCTCAAGATCTATGGGAGATTGTTGATGAAAGCTATACAGAACCAGCTACAGAAGTGGCCTTGTCCGATGCCCAGAAAAGTGCGTTGAAGGATTCAAGAAAAAAAGATAAGAAAGCTCTCTTCCTCATCTATCAAGGAGTTGACGAATCAGTGTTCGAGAAGATTTCGAATGCCATAACAGCAAAGCAGGCATGGGATATTCTGCAGAAATCCTACCAAGGCGTGGATAAAGCAAAAAAGGAGAAAGCTAGATGATAGAGGAGAAAAGCATATTTTCATAGGCTATGATGCAAGAACAAAAGCCTACAGACTCTACAACCCAATTAGCAAGAAAGTTGTAATCTCAAGAGATGTTGATTTCGATGAAGCAGATCATTGGAAGTGGACAGAAGAAGAAAAGAATGTCAAAGGAACATTTTTGAAAGACGAAGAAGCTCTTCAAGAACAAGCACCAACACAGAATGAAGATCCAGATCAGACTCCTCCACCAAGTCCAGTTCCAATAACTCCAGGCAGCAGCAGCTCCTCAACAGAAGCTCCTACAAGAACACGAAGGCTTAGTGATGTCTACAACACTAATGAACCAATACAAATGGTAGATGATTTTACATTGTTTTGCCTTTTAGCAGAATGTGATCCAATCACATATGAAGAAGCTGCTCGTGAAAAGAAATGGCAAAAAGCCATGGATGAAGAAATAGAAGCAATCAAGGAAAATGATACGTGGGAGCTCATTGATTTGCCAAAAGGACACAAGACAATTGGAGTAAAGTGGGTGTACAAGACGAAGACGAATCAAGAAGGAAAAGTTGAGAGAGAAATACAAGGCAAGACTTGTTGCAAAAGGCTACAAGCAACAACAAGGTATTGACTATGATGAAGTATTTGCACCAGTTGCAAGGATTGACACCATCAGACTTCTGATTGCTTTAGCAGCTCAGAACAAGTGGAGAATCTATCAGATGGATGTAAAGTCAGCTTTTCTCAATGGATACCTGGAAGAAGAAGTATACATTGAGCAACCCCAAGGATATGTGAAGAAAGGCCAAGAAGATAAGGTATACAAGCTAAAGAAAGCATTGTATGGCTTAAAGCAAGCACCAAGGGCTTGGAACATGAGGATTGA
Organism: Hakea prostrata; assembly: GCF_041222555.1. Classification (NCBI taxonomy): domain Eukaryota; kingdom Viridiplantae; phylum Streptophyta; class Magnoliopsida; order Proteales; family Proteaceae; genus Hakea; species Hakea prostrata. The sequence continues at coordinate 12,834,560 of NC_142609.1, read as the reverse complement.
TGCATATTTCCAGCAGAACGGCTTCATAAAGAGTCCATATGAACACACCTTATATACAAAGATAAATGGAGATGGAGATATCATGTTCATCTGTCTCTATGTGGATGACATGATTTTCACAGGCAATAATCCAGGTATGTTTGAAGAATTTAAGAAGGCCATGACACAAGAATTTCAGATGACAGATATTGGAAAGATGTCATATTTTCTTGGAATAGAGGTAATGCAAGCAGATGAAGGAATCTTCATTTCACAGAAGAAGTATGCAGAACAAGTACTCAAGAAGTTCAAGATGGATCGTTGCAAGGCAATAGAAACACCAGCAGATGCAAATGTGAAGCTGAGACATGATTCAGAAGAAGAACCGGTCAACCCTACTTTTTTTACGGCTCTGATTGGAAGTTTAAGGTACTTAACTTTCACAAGACCAGACATCATGTATATAGTAGGTGTCGTCACAGATACATGGAAGAACCAAAGCGAGTCACTTCATCGCAAAGAAAGAGGATTCTAAGGTACATAAGAGGTACAACTTCTCAAGGTCTGTTCTATACTCAGTTAGATAATCCAAGACTGGTTGGTTACACCGATAGTGATTATGGGGGAGACCTAGATACAAGAAAAAGTACTTCAGGGTACGTATTTCTTATTGGATCTGCAGCAGTTTCATGGTCGTCAAAGAAGCAATCAATCGTGGGCGCTTTCATCATGTGAAGCAGAATATATTGCAGAAACATTATGTACGTGCCAAGCAATATGGTTGAGAAATCTTATGCAAGAGATGCATCATCCACAAAAGGATCCTACAACCATATATATTGACAACAAGTCAGCGCTCTCTCTCGCGAAGAATCCAGTGGCCCACAACAGAACTAAGCACATTGACACGAAGTACCACTTTATACGACAGCATGTGAAAGACAACAATGTGAAGTTGGCATACTGTCAAACTGAAGATCAGATTGCAGACATTTTTACCAAGCCACTCAAGACTGAAGTATTCAAGAGATTAAAAGCACAACTCGGCATGACAAGTCGGGTTTGAGGGGGAGTGTTGAAGTTCAAACACCGACTTGTAGGTCGGCAAACTCAAAGTCGGTTCAGTTCTGAAGCTTCATGAAGATGATAGAACACTGCAGAAATTTCAAAAAGATTGTAGAAAGAGATAGAGGTGGCTGTTGAAGAAGATTGTAGAAGTTGGTAGCAGCTTCACGAAGCTGGTAGAAAGAAATCAGAGGCGGTTTCAAGAGTCGGTCCAGTATGAACAGAAATATTGTAGAAGGTTGAAGAAACAGCAATGGCGGTCTTTATGTCTATATAAAGGAAGCCTAGTCATGTTGTGTTGTACGGTGTGTGTGTAGTTAGAGAGAAGAAAGAAAGTTAGTGGGAGGAGAGAAGGAGAGTAAGTGGATAAAGGTGTTGAAACACCTTTATCATACGTGAGCAACAAAAAAAGGAAGAGTGGAGAGAGAGAGCATAAAGGGCAGCCATTAAAGGTGAGGAGAGAGAAATAGAAAGAGAGAAAAGTGGTGTAGCATTTTGTTTGTAAGCTTTTTTTATTAGAGAAGTGATTTTTGTGGTGTTTGTTTTTTAACACCTCTTCTTGTATACACTGTGAGTGGTTACACCATCACCCTGCTGCACCAACAAATAAGAGGCTAACTAGCTGAACTGTGAAAGAAGACAAAATGAAGATATCGATCTTCGCTCTTCGAGTACTGAATATAGAGGAGCGAAACGAATCTTCGCCATTAAAGCTTGAGCAGAGAAGCCAAGTCTACTATGTGATCTCACTCACTAACCAATCACCACTTCCGCACTTTATATAGTTTTTGAAATTCTGAATAATTTTCCCCGGAAATTTGACCTGCTTGCCAAGTGCCAAGTAATGTAATTGGATTTTTGTTCAAAAAAAAAAAAAAAAAAAAAACATAAGAGTGGATTGATTCCCTTGCTGACCACGGGATGCGTTTGCACTGGAGCACTATAGTTGACCATAATAGACGGTTGTGATGGCTTGCATCTATTTCCTTGTTCACCACGTGATGCACGTGATGCGCATGTATTGGCTATCCATCCATGATCCATTCACCCCTAGCAGTTAGGGGTGTAAACGGATCGTGTTCGAATCGGATAGTGGTAATACCATATCTTATTATATTCAGACGATTTTGGATAATATTTTATCAGATTTTTTACTGATTCAGTCAAATTCAGATGATAATCAGATAATTATTTTCTTAAATAGATTCTTCTAAATGACTATGTATACATATTGAAAATAGGTTTTCGACTACGTGTTGAAATTTTTACCGGTTTATTTGTGAGGCTAGATTGGAAATGTAAGAATTTATCAACTATGGTAATTATTTTAGTAGAAAAGCTATAAAAATAGTCACATATCTCAACTGAAAAATTATATAACCAAGAAAAATAAAACCAAATAAGTAACTTAATCGGATAATTTTATTGGACAGATAATAATCGGTAAGAAAGGGTACACCATATCCGCATCCTATTAGTAATCGGACAGATTCGGATACCACTAAATAGATGCGGATACGAATTCGCGAGCGGATTTCAGTTTTCCATTTACACCTTACTAACAGTTGCATAATGGGCTAGGCTAGGGTGTCAATTGGCCGGGTTTGGTCAGGTCATTCTAAGCCCAACTCTATCTTAGGGATCTAAACCCTAAACTCAAATCCTACTCTATTTGGGGTTTTTTAAGCCCAATTTGCCTGATTTAATCTTGATAGAGTTGGATTAGTGCTGATTTAACCTTGAAACCAAAACAATATACATGGGCTAATGACACTGGCACCAAGGAGATTGAACTCTTCATCTCTTAGTTAGGAAGTGTAGGTGTTTGTCAACTGAGCTAACAGTTTGAGGTGGTTAGTTAAATAATTATTTCAACTCTATTTATGTATGATTTTAATTTAACTAAATTAACATAGGGTCGGGTCAAGTCAGGGTTGGGCTAGGTTAGCTTGACGTTACACCCGAACCCTACCCGATCCTGTCAAGGCTAATTATTTTGTATCCCAAACTCACCTTTCAAATCAGAAAGTCAGACCGGACTTAGGATGGGTTTGGATAGCTTTTGGGCCAATAGGGTTTTGTTGACACCGCTCAGTGGCAAAAATGTCTTCAAAAAATAGGCTGTCTTAAAAATATTTAGATACTACCGGTATCACTTTGCTTTGGTGGATGATTTAAGACTTGCTCAGTTACAATTCTACATTTTCCTTGTCCAATGGTAGTATTCTTGAAGGAAGATTCACTGATAATGTGATCTCAGTAAAACAACTAAGTTAAATCAAACAGAGCATTGCAGGGTACAGATAATCCAATTCCAATCTCTGTGTTTACTTCAAATATCCTGAAACTTGTTTACTCCAGTTAGGGAATGAGAAGAAGAGAACTAATCATATCATATAATGCAAAATGAAAAGTTGAAGTTCTGGGTACATGAAAGTAATGAAACTATGTTCAAATTCCTTTCAACTGCTCTTCCATTTCTGAGTTGTCTGAATTGAAATACATTTGAACACAGACAGCCGTCAAGATCTTATTTGTCTCAAGGCCACAATTCTCATTATTTCTCTCTTATTTCTGTTTCGGCTAAAGACAAAAGCTGAACTCAAGCTGCGGCCTTAAAACGCTGAACAGGAGCACCCAGAGATGACAAGTATGCAGCATCAATTTTATCCATACCATCAAAAAGGTAACTGTAGGGTGGCATTTCAATGTATCTTCCAGTTCCAAGTACAACCTTCAGTTCATCATTTTCCCACACAACTCTTCCTCCACAAATGGTCACTTCCACTTTTCCCTACATTTTTTAGAGAAGATGTTAAAGCAATTCTGAAATGAAAAAGGAAAGATTTAAGGTTGTCGTTATACTACATGTCTATACTAATTAAGAAAGTCAATATCAATCAATCTTCATATGGAGGATGTTCAAAATTAGAATTCAAATTTTGAATCAGATAGACTTACCTAGAGTGGAAACATCAATCAATCAACAAGGTTTATCTGATTGATTGACTGTTTCAAATTTGAATTTGAATTCAAATTTTGAACATCCTCTATACTTCACCTGGTAGATGAGAGAATTGGGGAATGACATTTATTTCTGATATCTAAAAGAAAATAAGGGCATATCCAGTGCAAGAGGCTCCTACCACTGATGGGGAAGGTATCTATTAGTGTCAAAACCATCTGGCAAGCCTGATTTCACTGAAGAATGGTTTTGCAGTTGTGCATACCAATCATGAAGTCTAGCCCTCTTCAGTTATTCTATTATCATTTTACTATACTTGACCAATTCCTTTTAGTTACTCTACTGATATGGTATCTTATACATAGAGAGCGAGAAAATACCATTCAGTGCTTGTGACTCTGACATAGTCAGAGGGAGTTATCAAGCCAGAGTTCTGCATCAAAAGACAATATCAGAAGAAAATATACCACAGCCCAAAAACTGAGAAATCCCAGCCACTTGGTTGACTTTATACTAGCTACAAAAATATGTGGCAGCTTACCACCATAGTATCCCAGACTAAATGCATCCTTTGTTCAATACCTGCGAATATCAAGGATTGTTGCAAGTATGTACCAAATAAACATTAAACTGCAAATTACATTTCATTGAATATACCAGGACACAGAAAATAAATCAATCCATAGTGATTACCATTGACACCGTTTGGAATTTTTCGGAAGTCATCAATACCCAGGGCTTTTTGTGTGGAATTGAATGAACAATGATCAGTTCCTACAAGCTGCAAAGTGTTAAAAGAAATTGTAACAGTGATCAGTTCCTCTTTTCTGCATCCCTTCAGCTTACAGGTTAAAATATAATAAAAGTTGTAAGACAAGGAGGATTGTAAGAAAGATGAGATAGAAATGAAGACAGCCAACCAACAGGCACAGTAATTCAAGTAATCAGTGGAGACCAGAAAAGCTCAGTTACAATTCAAGCTAGTTATGGGATTTGCCAACAGGTTGCTCTCCACATCACGTTTGAAACCACTTCAGGATTCATCATATGATAAATTGCTGTGAAGTGAATGTGAATGATATATTTTTATGTGGACACAATACATAATAACACTCTTCATTTGGTTTGTTGTTTTGACCTCCAAAGAATGTTACAAAAAGAGCAATTGGCTTGGATAAGTTGGACTTAGTTATAGCATGGATATTGCAGACAGGACCCATGAAATTGTGTTCGGTATCGAATATGTTACCTATGGCCCTATATACTCTGTCAAATGGCATCAGTGCAAGAAGGTTATATTGAGCTTAGAACATAAGTTGATAGCCCACATATTAGTAAAGACAAAAAGCATACAATATTGGCAGGACCAAGGATAGGAGTAATGCATCTTAATACCAAAACTTCCCTCGGAAAAGAACCCAATTTCTAAGCTACTACTGAAAAAAAAATGAATTTCAAGAAGCTGTGCCTAGACTAAACAGCTTAATGCAGTTGATATGTAGAGCTTACAAGCTCACATTCTTTTTTTCCTAAACTTTATATTTTATCTAGGTGGAGTTCTGAGATCTGTAAGTCCAAAGATGAACAAGAAACCTGCAAAACTCCTGTTGATAGGGCAGCTTGAATAGCTTTATCATGTCCTGCTTTCCTTATTGGAGGACTCGTGACAAACCTGAAAAAGCAAAGCACACAGGATGGCTGTAGTAGCTTGTTAAATTGAATTAGAAAAAATGGTTTAAGGAACTGAAAAGCATAATTTTCTTACTTCACAGCAGTAGTGAAGTCAGGGTCAAAAATCCTGGACTCATCAAGTGCCAATCCAGCAGCTATGGGTTCTCCAATAACCCTTTGACCTGCAGCATTAAATGCAATCGTTTAAACCCACCATTAACATACTTAAATGCATTGAAGATAGTTTTGCAGCCATTTAATTAGAACATCATCAATCAACTTGACTGATAACAACTGATGGGCATAGAGTGCAAATTTATAACTAACAGGAATTACTCTAGACATGAAAAATGGATATAAGTTAGACAATGTAGGAGAGAGGAGAGAGAGAGAAAGACGTAAAGAAAAATTCATTGATATTATAAAGACAAAAGTGTTGCTCTTTATCTGTCCCTCCAATCCTCTAGTCTCTTTCCTTTTTCCTTTTTCTTCTATACTTTTCTAAATGAGAAGCAGATAGTCCATCTCTCCACTATATAACTTGTTTAATCTGCGACAGAACCTATATGTTCTCTCCCCAACCCTACTTCTGGTAACAATTTATTCATTGATCACAATTAAGAGTCCAATAGCTTAAAATTATGATGCCATATGTAGATCATAGTATAAAGAAAAATAGGCTACCATGCATCAGATAGCTGGAGAACTTACAATGAAGCATCCATTTCAAATAAAGTGAACAAAAAAAAAAGTTTCAGCAAAACAGAGACATATTTAGTGAACTGCATATTAAGGCCATTAAACAAATTCAAGAGCAAGAACAGTTAGTGAAACATTTCGAACCTGCTTTTTCGAGCTTTGGCTATTTCTTCAATCGCATCAATACTCATCACATGAACAATATAAACAGGTGTGTTCACAAAAGCTGCCAACCAGATGGCTCTAGCAGTTGCCTCTCCTTCCAACTGCAAGAGGACCAACTTACTGAATTATGGACTGTAATTGTTACAAAGACCAACCCTACAAACATAGCTGGGACCAGCAAAACTCTTAATACATTCAACACAATGCACCTAAACTCTAGTTTTAATTTTACTTTTCTATCCTGTTTTCATCATCAATGTTATTTCTTTTAAGCTTTCAGGTTGGATGCTTCAACTTGGTATGAGAGTCATCAAGCTCATTTTGTTAACTAAAAGTGCATCTTCACCTAAAATAAGGGCATACATGCTCTGCTTATGCCCACCCAAAAAGTGAAAAACTTTAGGACTTTGGATGCCCTCATATACGAAAGCTCAAATTTAGTGATTGGAACTCTTCATCAAAAGCAACAAAAGCTACAAGAAACTGATAAAGGAATGTCTTATTGTTACCACTAGGGGCCTAGAAAGTGCATGTCCTTCTGGACCAGTTATACTGAGGTCAATCATCATTTGCTGCCCTTCAGCAATGGCATCACCATTCTCACAATGAACCATAGCCACTGCACCAAGAGACTTGCATTTTCTCAAGCCATTTAATAGAATTTCATCACTGACCATAATGCGTTCTTTGTAGGCAAGGAAAAACTTGAAAGAGTTGATACCTATAGATCATAAAGCCATAAACAATCAACAAAATTTTAACCAACTCATGATGAATGGCATGCTAACCTTTCTCCTTGACCATAATTTCCATCTCTTTTTCAGTTGTCTCATCCCATTTGTTGATTGTTACATGGAAACCATAATCCATGCATGATTTCTTTGTATTTTTTGCCATGATTTCAAAACTAGCAGTCAAATTCCCACCAATTGGTTGGACAAAGTTGATGTGCATTGTAGTTCCCCCTGCTAATGCACCAGCCTGACCATGGAAGAAGTCATCCATATTCTTGACATCACCATACGCTGACTCCAGGTGTGTGTGTGAGGATCAATTCCTCCTGTTACATCAGAAGAGGAAACAAATTTCAGAAGAAGAAATTCAAATCATTTTCACAGCCTTCACACTAGGAGTAAGAAAGGTGCAGGTTAAACATTTTTGAAATGGCCTTTTTGAATAAGTCAAGCAAATACTCTATCTATACTAAATCATGTTGAAAGATTTTAGAATTTGAAAAACCCCATACCCCTGATATCTTGTCTGCCAAAATTTAGAAGTTTTGCCTGGCATGACATACTTCCCAGTGGCATCAATCACTTTAACTTCATCTCCAACCTGTGGAAAACAAGTATTTAAAATACAGATCAACACCCCACATGTTCTAACATGTGCTAATGAATTCTCCCAAGATCCTTAATCAACCATCTTCTACTAAGAAAGAAAATCATGAATAAACAACAGAGTAGAATAAATTTGAGAAAGAAATAAGCCTATAGTTGATCCACAGTTCCAAGATAGAACATATCTCAAGATAAGCCTGCACCAGCTCATATGAAAGAAACAGATTGCAGAGCATTTATATTGTAGTTTCAGCTTACTCTGTTGTCAGAAAATAAGTACAATAAAAGGTTCTTCTCATGTCTATGCTTATAGAACTCAGATAGCCACAAAGCAAGAAAATTAGTTTCAGCCATCAAAAGAAATTAGGATCATACTATGATGTTAGGCCTGACAGAGACAATTAATCCATCCTCTAACATAAACATCAGCAATTTCCTGATGGTGAGCGTTCACAACAATCCCTCCTTTGATCAATATCTTTGAAGATGAAGAACTACTCTATGTCTCTCCATATGCTACAAGAGAAAGCTGCAAATCATATTCCAGTTATCTAGTTAGTATCTAGAACTTCAGAAACAAAACAAACACAAAACAATAGAATTTTCTTTTCTCAATTCAAATTGATTGAACCCAAGTAAAAATCTCATTAGTGCTTACCCCTGTTAGTTGTTCTGATCCAGAAAAGGAGAAAATGGCTAAGAGGCAAACTAAAACAGAGCTGAGAATCAAACATGGTCGAGTGAAACAAAGCTTCATCATCAAAAGCTTGAGCTGAGAATCAAAATGTAATCTTTGTGATCTCTTTCTGTCACTCGACACTCACAACTCACTGGGTAGTGTACTCTTGCCATTTCCTTGCCATTTATAGACTTTTGAAGCTTGGATTTTTCCCGGGAATCTGAACCATGCTGACCACAATAACTCAAAAGGAGAGGCAGTGGCAAAAATGTAATATTACCTTGAAGAAAATGGTAAATTGGGAAATTGGACTCAGGTAGATGGCAACAATTCTGTACCAAATTTCCCAATTTGGCACAGAATGCACTTTTTATGCTTCTGTGCCTAATTGGGTAAATTTGGCACAGAATCTGTACTAAAAACTTGTATGGTTGGACACAAATGGGCACGTTTCTCTGGCAAAATTGGCACAGAATCTTGTATGGTACATACGACTTTTATGCCAAAATGGGCACTTTTTTAATAAAATAATTAAAAAGATAAATATAAAATAATTAAAAAAAAGGTAAATATGCTAGTTCAGTTCATACACAGGTGCTCACATAAAATCAAGTGAGATATAATGTTTTCAAGTGATTAGTGGGAGTCTAGCTCTTGCTGCTAATTCATTTGCAATTGTCTTCCTTTGCTCTTCCATTTGTCTTGCTTCATTTTGGGTGTTTTCAAGAGGAATATTGGGGTCCGATGTTACTTCTTCAGGTATCCAATGCGGGTTTCCATACTCTACAAACTTTTTGTCGGCAACTTGCTCATCGCGGATGAAGTTATGAATAGCACAACAAGCAATGACAATTTTGGCTTGAGTACGTAATGTAAACCCGTGACGCATTTTATTCAAAATTGGGAACCTGCTCTTTAAGCATCCAAAAGACCTCTCTATAACATTCCTTACTGAAGAGTGCCTATGGTTGAAAAGTTCAACAGCATTCCTTGGCTCTCGACCTCTCCCCCTGAAATCTTGCAAATGATATCGATTACCCTTGAATGGTGTCATGAATCCAGTCATAGTCGGGTATCCGGAGTCAACCACATAATACTTACCTACGACAATTTAAGATAATAAACGTTAATCCCATAAGTTTAGATCTGATGACGGGTTAAAAAAAATATCGATGAAGTAGTTGTATTAAATTTACCTGGAGGAGGATGAGGAAAATTGAGAGCAGGGTCTGTAATCGCTTGTCTAAAAATTATGCAATCATCTGAAGAACCTTCCCAGCCAGAATAGACAAACGTGAATTTCATGTCAAAGGAACATGCACACATGACATTTTGTGTGGTGATTCCTTTCCTTCCACGATAGTGTACTTGTTTTTCAGCCGGTACAATTGCATGCACATGGGTGCCATCAATTGCACCAATACAATCCTAGTACAATGAACATTCTCAAACCCATTAATAAAAGTCGGTGAGCAGCATAAATATACATGTGGGAGATTGTATTCCAATAATGAAAGCTTGTATCATACCTTAAAGTAAGGAAAGTGTTTTGGATTTGTGAATATCTCTGTGGGAATTGCATCAAAGTTAGGAGGCCTTATGTTTTCTTTACTTAACATCACAAAAGCATTTAACACTCTCTTGAATACTCTTGTGATTGTCTCAGGCGAACGTTGGAAATCTTCGGCCACATCCCTATATTTAAAGTCACGACCAAGTAAACACATAAATATACCAAGTTGCTCATCAACACGAATATACCTAGTATCATCTAACCATCCTCGATGCCGCATTTTAGTCTCTAAGTTAAAAAACACATGTCGTTCCATCTTGAATCTCTCGAAAACGCGATCTACGTGTCCCTCTAATATTTCTCTAACACGTTCCGGTCCCGTGAGTTTGCTATCTCTCATTGGCTCAGGGACACGGGTCACTTTTGGTTGATCTGTCAGCAGCATTTCCAAACCTAAAAACTCGATAAAAATCCCTTCATCTGATTCACTAGATGTATCCATACTATGATTATAGTCCCTGAAAATAATCATACAAACCATGTTCAAATAGAAAGCACAACTAAATCTTCGTAATGCATAATCTATTAAAAACACACATAATGCATAACATGCAAATCCAAAGTTTTATACTTCATACCCTATTTAAAAGCAAACACATGCATACACTACAAATTCAAAGTAGGAAGGTCCATACCATATCTCCAAATACTTATCATCCAATGCGTCATCTTGGCTTCTTTGAATCCCACGTGAAGGAGCGGGTGTCGGCACTTCTCCTATTGGTTCACACCATTGAAAAAAACTACATCTCCTTGGAAATGATGCACATACTTGATATAACCTATTAGGATGTCGAATTGATGTTGAAATTCTGATCACTGACTAGGTTCCCACAATTGCAATTTGTATTGTTGAACTTCAAATAAGAACTTCTGACATCATTGACACTGGATGTTGACATCCTAATACAAACTTCTTATGTTTAAAAAATAGACCACAAAGTAAAGTATCCGACTAAACTATAAATCAAACTAGATGCAATTCGAACAATCATGTTAAACAATCATAAGTCCTTGGCCTTTAAAATTGTAAATAAGAGATAGCAATCTATGGTTTATTCTTATGCTGCAAATCCTAGACATACTGGTCTGTGACTCATGCCATTGTGGATATAGTTCAAAGAAACAAGACTGGAAACAGAAACTGGTGCCAATTGGTCTTTTCATTTACTTTTTTGGCCATTTGCCAGAACCAATTGGCTTATTTTTCGATTAAAGAATCAGGTCCTGCCATTTGCACCAAATCTTGCGTCACGGCTTCTCTATCCAATGGAAAGAAATGACCAAATCAAACTTCAAAATGGCCAAGAAAAGAAAACCATCGTCATCATGGAATCTCATTCAACAATTAGAGCTCTTGTGTAAAGAAATTCTTTATTCAATTATATGAAGCCCCTAATCCCTTCTCAACCCCAACCTCACAAGAATAAAACAAACTAAGAATTGCACCAAATGATGGTCACAGTCACAGACTTTCTGAGTATTCAACATCTAAGGGCTAATACCAACTAATGTATGAATCTTTTAAGAAAATATCAGATGAATAAAATTGCTACAGAAAATCAAGATATCCAAAAATGAGACTACCCATAAAAGCAAGAAATGCAGAAATTTATATATGTAACCAGTTTAAATCATCTCATAGAATTCTGCAGAAATTTATATATGTAACCAGTTTAAATCACCTCATAGAATTCTACAGAAATTTATATATTTTCTGTTGTCCTTTCTGTCAAAATGAATCTAACCGACAACAGGAAGATTCAGGTCAGAGTATCAACGTAACCAACCAGAGAATCTGGCACAAGAACAAATCCATAGAAAGCCAATCCGTGGAATTTGCCTCAGGCTGTACGTGTTTCTTAGATACAATTCATGATGCAACAGAGAAGGTCTATTGCTAAGGGAACAGATCATTAGAAATTTCTACAGAAAGTTATATACTTTCAGTTGTTGGCCTTTCTGTCAAGAAACTGGAGATTTAAGAAATACCTGGTGGCAGCGGTAGTATACCACAGAAGAAGAAGAAGATTGTCGGTTGCAGAGAGCTTGCCGAGTTGAGTGAGATGAGAGAGACGAGACGAGGGACCTTGAGAGCAGAAACCACAAAAACTGTTCGGTAACCAAAAGCTCGAACTACAGAGCAGAATCCCCAACCAGCACATTTTAGTCCGACATCAGAGCTCAAATGGGTAATCCTAATTTCACTCTGAAGATAAATTCTTAGGGGAAAAAATAAGTAGAGAAAAGCATACCAGAGGCGATATTGTTGAGACAAAGGAGGAGGGCAGTCAAGATGCAAGGGCTCCTCTTCTCGCGAAACCAAACCCGACTTGATGCTCTTCTTCAACCTCCAATACAGGGTAGGCAGAGAAAGTCGACAGAAACCAGCGAGAGTTCCAGAGAGTTGAGCGAGACGAAAGAGAGCAGAGAGTTGAGAGAGACGAGAGAGATGAGCAAAGCTTAGGGTTATCGTGAAAATTACATCGATAACGCTAAAGCACCGTCGCCAGCCTCACTTGTGCCCGCGTTTCCAAAGAGAATTGCTTGTGTGTCGAAGACACAGTTTTGTTATACATATTTTTGCTGACTTCTGTGTCAAAAGAGGCAAATGGCACAAAATAAGTGTGCCAAAATCATTATCATACAATCCCTCAAATTCTACGTGATGGGGACTATTGGATCCCGGGGCCGTGAGATTCCGTTAAGCGTTGCTTTAGGGTTACATGTCCACCTCCTCATTAGTGGAAATAATTCTAAACATGTATAAGGGTATTTATGTAAATACGTACCTTTGAAAAAATTTGATTGTGATTTTTTTTATTGTGATTCAGATTCACTATGGACTTGGTTGGTAAGGATTTGGATCAGATGATTTTACCTTTGTCTATTTTTGTATCATGATACAAAGTTAGGTCGGATTTAACTCGTCCCATGGAGCTAAGTACCTATAGAGTGCTAGCCAGGGATCTCACACCGTGCCTCGCACATCTCGATGTTTGCTGATTCAATGTTTGAGATGGGAATAGCACAGGTTAGTTGCGGAAGGTACACCTAACTAGGGGTGTAAATGGGTAACCGAAATTCGCTTCCGAATTCACATCCTCATCCATTTAGGGGTATCCGAATACATCCAATTACTAATTAATAGGGGTGCGGATATGGTATCTACCCCTTTCTTACCGATTATTATCCGTCCTATAAAAATATCCGATTAAGTTACTTATTTAGATTTATTATTTTTATTTTTATAAATTTTTTACATGTGTTATGTGACTATTTTTTCTTGATTTTCTACTAAAATAGCTACCAAAATTGTTAAATTCTTAAATTTCAAACATAGCCCTCACAAATAAAAATGTAATGATGTAAACAGGTAGTCAAAAACTTGTATTCAATCTGTATTCATGCTCATCTAGAAGAATCTACTTAAGAAAATAAATATTCGATTATCATCCGAATCCGTCCGAAAACTGATAGGATATTATCCGAATCCGTCCAAATAGGCGAATACAATAGGATGCAGATATGGTATTACCACTATCCAATCTAAATCTGGTCTGTTTACACCCCTACACCTAAGAGGCTGAGCTCCCTAGAGATTAACTCAATTGACTAGTAATGTAGGGGACTATGAATACTAACTCAAATAAAATATTGGAGAATTGGATACCACCATCACTTCCTTTCCTGAAAATTAATGTAGATGCGGCTTGGAAGGAGAAGGATAAACAAAAAGCTATTGGCATCATTGTCAAGGATTACATGGGACATCCTCTTCTAGCAAAATCGGAAGCCATGAAATTCGATTCAGTGCTAGAAGGCGAGGCAGTGGCAATGTTGGCAGGATTATTAGCTGCCTTGGCAGCAGATTATGTGTCATATCCACCCAGCCGGTACCCTACCTGGCATACCCTAGTATGTGATCCACAGCCCAAAGATCAAGTTTAAGAACGATCATATCCACTTAGCACAATAATATAATCAAAAGCAAAAACAAATCTTTGTACAACTACTTTAATAACAAAAGTCAAGAAATGACCTCAGAAGGATCATAAAAGAACATCAGAGTGCAAAAAAGATACCAATAAAATACATAGTCAAAAAGCCGAATGAAGGGGGAACCCCACTCTACAATAACAGCAGAAGGTAGATAGAGTAAAAGTAAAGGTTACAACTGGTTCCCAAATAAAAAGAGGAAACAACTAAACTACGGTCTCAACGAATCAAATAAAAGGTCAAAAGAGAATAGATGATATCCCATCGCTGTCACACAAGTGTAAAAGCCAAATTGCTCCAGATAAGTACCAATCTCGAACTGCTAGTATTCATCAACGTGTTCACCGTAACCAGTGTGGTATGAGTCACCAACTTGGTCCTCAAAGTGTTGACCGTCATAGTCAACAATAGTAGTACCTGCAGAAAAGTCTAACCAAAGATGTTGCAAAAAGGAGTGAGTTCAAAAAGAACTCAGCAAAGCAGTTATTCCATAATAACACAGATACATGATACAAAGCATAGCATGCTGCAATATGATATGAAACACACGATGCAATTATGATTCTAACTCTATGTATGCTAGTCTCTATGGTAGACATGCTTTAAGTCATAGCACCATACTTCTTTGGGTAGGTCCGTTCACACCCTCAACCATTTAAGATACCTTGGGTTCCCTCAACCATTTAAGATATCTTGGTTAGCCGGTTGGTAATGGGTCATGCATCCCTTTCGGACATTCCTTGGCTGGGGATTTGGTCACCACTCTCTCACATCACCATTTGGTATAAGTATTGGTGCATGTCACGGTAAAGCCTAGCCCAATGCAAGTCATCTACTCAGTCGTATCAAGTCAGATCCGGATACTTCCATTCCTCCTCAACCATTTAAAATATCTTGGATCCTATCCGATATCCTTCACACTAGAGTCAACGTATTCCCTCTCGGACTACGGATTCATGAACCCTATAGGTCATCCACAAATAGTAGACGGGAAGCTCTCACGTCCCCTCACAGATCATTTTACCGGTTTTGAGTGCCCGGGAGCCCAAGTCTAGCCATTTGCAACCCTACCAATAAATGGCTCCCACAATGTGGTTCATGACCTCTCACGGATCATTTCACCGGTCTTGAGTGCCCACGAATTCCCACTGCTACCACGGGTCGTTCGGTCTCAATACCCTTCCGATTCGGGTCTGACACGACAAGGACATCCTAGCCACACCACTAGACAGTCCTATGTATGTCATCCAATAATCCGGGAAAGTGTCGATGGGCATCTTCGGAGGACATCCCATACTATTTCCTCCGATGTCCAAGGACAGAAGCGTCAATAAGACACTCCCCAATCCCAAATTATACCTAAGCAAGCACATGCTCATTTCCATCATACCATATATCGATGATACATCATCATATTGAGAAATACGTTATAACATCACATGATCAAGTGTATAAGTAAATGACAAGTATAAATAGACGTGATAAATAAAGTAATTAAGCATAGTGCTACTGTCATAAGGTAACTACAGAAGTCATATGATGTCTAGAATCAACTAATAAGTTAAGCCTACTAAGTTTCCAATATCAGTGTAATATTCACATAGTCTATGTCATATGGGTATAACCGTCCTTACCTTAAGTCGCGATGATGATAATCCAATAATTTCAAAAGAATGATCCAAAGATGGTATTAAGACCCTAGACAAACATAAATGAAAGATTAGAAAAGAAATCGGAAAAATCGGAGGTTGAACAAGTCAAATCAAACAAGAATACAGTTCAGCACCTGCTTGGTTGATGGGATCGACCAAAGAGCATCGACCAAACAAGCTTCAGGGCTGCAAGGTGGATTTTGGTGATTTGGTCCGAAATCGGTCTTCCGGGGCTCGGATCGATCCGAAACTTGGAGGGATGATTAATAACAGTATAAGAACACTACCTAGCAAGTATTATCATAATCCAATGACCCAATTGAAAACCCCCAATTTGAAATCCTATGTTCTAGATGCTAAACATCAAGTTTCATAATGAAATCAATGCAATTGTAAGGGAAATCAGGGATTCAATCAAAAGAATGATAAACAAGAGATTAGGAATGATTACTAACATATAATCAGACCTTGCATACAATAGGAATCAGTTTAAGAGATGAAATCATGTTGCTATAAAGGAATTTCATAAGGAAGACAAGGTTAAGAATCGATATGAGATGCATAGTATTAATAGAATGAAAGGGGGTTTATAGGAATCAAAAGAGACACTAGAAGAGGTGGTTGCAAGGTTGCAACACCTTCTTCATAGCCCCAACAGCAAGAATAAGATGAGGTAGAAGTAGATTAGAGAGAGAGAGTGAGAGATTACATACCTTGGAGGAGAGATTAGAGAAGAGAGACAATGATTCTTGTAGAAGATCATCACCCAAGCCAAGGAGGAGCCTTCCCACGTTCTTAGGTGTTGAAATGAGTAAAATAGGGTTCTAGGTTTGAGTTTTCACTTAAAAAGAGGAAAGAATATCTAGAAAGCATCTTTTACTCGACTGGGCAGCCTTGGTTGACGCTCCTTGGTTGATGGGATCGACCAAGCACAGTTCAGCAGAAAACACAGCAATAGTTCAGCAACTTCAGACAGGGATTCGGAGGGCTATAAGGGGTCAAATTGAGTGAGGTTTTCTCCTACAAGTCAATCAAGAAGTCTAATATCCATAAATACTTTCGGATTGAGCATGAGAGTTCATTAGGTACTTCAAATAATTCACTCCTCTTCGATGTGCAAGAAGGATTGGCCAGACATAGTTTAGCAACTTCGGACAGGGGTTCGGAGGGCTATACGGGGTCAAATTGAGTGGGGTTTTCTGATACAAGTCAATCAAAAAGTCTAGTTTCAAGATCTACCTTCGGATTGGGCTCAAGAGCTCATTAGGTCTACCAACTAAGCTCCTTCAGCAAGTAGCAGATTCTTTACTAACACTGACGATGCATCCAAGTATGGAGCACCATCAACCATATCCATGGGTTTCGGGTCAAACACCATGTCTTCCATAAAGAGGGCCCACAAGGACTTCTACCTTCACTTCGGGACATTGGATCTACCCTAAGGAAAAGGTCGGACATGACCTCCTAAGGCTTTCAAAGATAGCAACATTGAAATCAAGGTCCGACTTCAAGGTCTAACATTAAACAAGTCTTTCTTCACCCAAAAACAAATAGGGTGTCCTAGCTAGGTTTGGGCTGTATTTCACATTCTCCCCCCCCTTAAAATAATTTCGTCCTCAAAATTGGGAGAGTACTAGGCTTCCAAAGAGATGGAGGTACATCGCTTTTACCTTGACTTTCTTCTCCCAAAATCTACGGGAAATGAATAACAAGAAATCTATAAGTCTTTTGTAAGAAAACAAGGAATAAATCTAACATGCTTTGAAATCAAATCGAAAGTAAGATCATGGCTTCATGAAGATTTCACAAGGATCATGGCGAAGATCAATATGAAGATCATAAAACCTTAAGAATGACAGGAGATTGTAGAAGAGATGGTTGCAAGGATGCAGCATTTTCTTCATAGTCTCAATCACAAAGAATAAAACATAGTAAGAGTGGATCAATACAACACAAGAGAGATTACTAACTTTTGGTTGAAGAATAGGAGATGAAAAGCTTGAAGTCTTGAAACAATTAGAAGGAATAACAAATCATGAAGATCACACTTGATTTCTCTTTGAAATCATCATGTGGAGAATTCACAAGGTTATAGAGTGTATGGAGGTCCACTCTAGAATAGTAAGGATAGAAGGATCAGTCATGGGAGTGACTTAAGATCACCCTCCTATCAAAGGGAATAGAAGGCACAAGAAGAAATCGTAGGGAAAATAGATCAGCTTCGGGGTAAACTTTTACTAAACGAAACTAGGCAACTCATACGACACAGAATAAATCGAACAATGTATATGGTAGGTATGCATTTGGCACAGTAGCAAGGTTAGGATTAGGTGGGATTTCACATTATGGCTATGATATGCTTCATTATGACAGTCAATAGGCGGTTAAGTATGTGAACGGAGAACTACTCTTATCCACTACTCTGTTCTACCTCTGGTACAGGATATTGGAATCATTGCCTCTAAGTTTTCAGATTGTAATATTGCATATATATCTAGGAAATACAACGGTGTTGCGGATTCCTAGAAGAAAGGAAAAAAAGGCCAAGTCGGTTTCGAGCCCGACAATTTAATCGTGGTCCAAAAGGTGGTTGGTGGACTTGTGCTCACCCTCCTCTCCAGCTCGCTTTCAATAATGCAGTGGCTTACCCAAAAGGAAGGAAAAAAAATCAAAGTTGGTTACAGGTGGGGTTTTGGTAATTGAAGTTGGTTATTGATTTTTTTCAATGTGATTTGGACAAATCAAGTTCACTTTTATGTTTGTTAAAAGATTATATTACGTTTTTATCCTATTCTTCTATATGTGAAAGGTTAGGAATAGCTATGGATCTCCATCAAAATTGTTAGAACTAGAAGACCAGAGGCACAGTATTGACAAACCAATATCAGACAAAGAGAAACAAAATATAAAGTAGTATTGTAACAACCCCCGTATTTCTAACCCAAGATCGTATTTCAGGTCCGAGAACCCGAAGGTCTAGTCGGGTAAATTTGTGGAGTGTCCAGATAGAAGTCCATGATCCATACCCTGAACCCATGGATCTGGATCCTTTGTCTAAAGAGCCTGCCTTGCTTGGTAGTTGATCTTCTGGAAGACAAGTGTTGTTCGGAGATGTCTGGAATGAAGGTAAGATCTCCCCCATCTCTTCTTTAGGGCTAGGTTGTGCTTGGATATCAACCCCCTAGCAAAAGCACCCTTGTATGGCAAATTATATGGGGGCGGTTGCTAGTGGCGGTCGATCAAACCAAGTGATTGCCTGGAGCAACCGCCCGGTCTGTTTTAGGAGTTTTTGCCCTATTTCCCCCCTGACTTCTATAAAAGTAACCCTCGTCCAAGTAACGAATATTTTATTCGTGGTTGCTAATTTTGGAGGTTAGACGGCTGCGGGGAAGTTCCGAAAGTGGATCTGAAGTGCTGGCAGTGATCTGGAGATCAGTCCTTCCCTTTTTCTGGCTTTTTGAAGTGAGGTAATGAATTCACCCTTTATTCTTTATCCTCTTTGTCTGTTATTTTAGTGTTAACCCATCCCCTCCTCATGGTGGTTACCCTCTTTGATCATTGTGACTCTCTTTCCAATCTACTTGAGGTGATTTATCCGAAAACGAAACCCTGCTTTCGTGAAAAGGATAATCCAGTCAAGGGGAGAGTTCTAGGTAACCCAATGATGGTAATTGTTAGGATTTCCTTCACCCTTTGGCTTTGGGAGTATTAGATTTGAGACTTAGGCCATGATCACTCAAAATCCGGATTGAAAACGAGTGATCAGAAGCCTGAGTTTCGGATTGAAACTCTCTGTTTTTGGGGCGGTCACTAGTGGCGGTCGCTCAACTTAAGCAACCGGCTCGAGCGACCGGCTGGTAAACAGTGACCAAATGACTTTTGGTTCTGATTCACTTTGATTCAATTAACTGATATAATATTGTAACATTGTGTTTAGGTATACTATGTTTGAAAAGAAAGACTTGTAATAGTTAACGGATCTCTTTTTATGGATAGTTTACTTATATGCAGGTAAGGACAATCAATCCTATCTTTTGAATAGACTTGAACATGCTAGTCCAGTGTCTATTAGAATTAGTATTTCTTCATATATGCTGCTGTATTCATGTCTTATATATTAATCTTGTTATATTACTGCTGTTTGTCTTGTTATATATACTGTGTTGATTATGAATGTTATGTATTGATGATGGTTAGTATATGGTTCTGATGGAAGAGGTATTCTTTTGGGATATCTTAGCTTGGGATATCAGAAGGCTGTGGAATGGGACACATGCCTGCTGATGTCTCCAGCACTGTCATGACTGTTTGATGACATTATTAGGTAGAGTCTAGAATTGCATGGCTAGGTACCCCACATGCTACTACCCTTTCGGTAGGGGGATTGAAACCGAGTGATCCGTGATGACAGTGATGTGACGTTGGTCCACTGTTAGTCATATAAATGGTAGGGTTGCATATGTTAGGGTTGGGCTCATGGACGTCCAAGGAACGGACCGGGTGTCGTGAGGAGTCATGAGAGCTTCCGCCCCAATAATATGTGGATGACCATAGGGTTAAGGAGTGGAGTCCAATAGCAGTAGCCAGTCCGTGAGTATTCTCATTCCTAGGTTGCGAAGGATACTGAACCGAGTTGGTTGGTGCCATAGGGGATGTATCTGGACTTCATGTAGACATGTTACCAATATGACCTTGCATTGGATTAGAAACCCCGACATGCGCCAGTACTTATTACCAATGGTCGTGGTGAGAGAGTGTTGACTTAACCCCAGCATGGTTTGAGAGCCAGGTGTGGACTTTCCCTTTTGCCCAGGATCCCTACAAAGGTAACCAGTCCTTGCCGGATCAGTGCGATTAGACCTACCCAGAGGAGGGTTGGTGTATATCTTAAAGCATGTCAACTATTAGAGACCTGCATAGTTAGAAATCATAGTATCATTCATACCTTGCACTCATTCATATCATTTATGTATTTATGCTTTGTTGGATAATTGATGGGATTTGTGATTGTTTCTTACTGAGTTCTTTAGAACTCATGCCTTTATTTTGTATATGTTTATTAGCCTGCACAGAAGAAGGAATTGTATAGGAAGATGGACTGGTTTCCTATGAAGGAACCATCCCGTATGAAGAGGATGTGGCATTGTCAGTGGGAAATGGAGATAGCCTGTGCGGGAGCTCCTGCGGGTGCATAGAGTGCGCTTATCGCACCTATTGATGGTCAGAGACGGAAGGTGGTTAGAAAGTTTGATCAGTGAATGGAGAAGAACTGGAGGACTCCTCACCTTGAGAAACTTGAGTCTAAGTTTATAGCCTTAGAAAAGGAAACTGGAAAGAAATTGATATAACTCTTTTGTTTACTTCCGCTGAACTCGTATTCGTTTTATTTATTATTCTTTCCTTTTATTATTGTTATTGGAGTATTTGGACTCCTGTAATTCCTTTAATTCATTTATTGAACATTTTTGCTCTTGATTACCTTTATTTGTATTTAATATTGTTGATAGACTAAAACCGTGGATCCTATGACGGATCACTCCCACGGGTTGTCGGGCGGGTAACCGTGACCAGCGGGTGGGGTGTGACAAGTATACTTTATGTCAGAACCACTTACCCGAATGAAGTAGAAAAAGCAAAACAAAACCAGAACGAACTCGAACAGGGTGAATTGAGGTGTACGTATAGTACTTTTGTCACATCCACCCAGCCGGTACCCTACCTAGCATACCCGAGTGTGTGATCCATAGCCCCGAAGAACAAGTATCAAGGAAATCATCCTCCCACAAATACAATAACATAATTATGAACAAGATATAATCAATGTAACATTATATAAGCGATGAAATCAAGATAAGAAAAGAGGATGACAATAGTGCGAAAAGAATGATACCAATATAATAATCAAATGTAGAGTGTGCGAAAAATCACTCCACATATCACAGCGGAAATGTAGCTCGAAAACTAAAAAGATAAAATTACAACTGATTCCCAAAAGAAAAGAAAGAAAAGAATAATCAAACTAAACTAAGGTCTCTTCCGTCTTATAAAGAATGTCTTCATGAATATAAACTAAAGAAACTAAACACGGCCGCTTCCATTCCAAAGTAGGGCTAATCCTGGTACGCAGCATGATCACACGGGGGATCTTCACCATAATCTTCGTAACTGCTAACACCTTCAGAGTAGCATGCATCATCGTCTTGCATTTCATAGTACTGGCCGTCATAATCTTCAGTACCTGTAAAACAATCTAACAAAGATATTTGCACAAAAAGGAGTGAGTTCAAAAGAACTTAGCAAGGCAAGTTATTCCATAACAACATAAATAACATGCTAGCAAAACATAGCAGATGCAATATGATATGAAACAGACAATGCATGTATGAGTCTAACTCTATGTATGTTGGTCTCTATAGGCAGACATGTTTTAAGTCATAGCGCCATTCTTCTTTGGGAATGTCTCAAATCACTCATCATCAGTTGGTAATGGGTCATGCATCCCTCTCAGACATTCTATGGCTGGGGTTTAGGTCATCCTTCTCTCACACCACCGTTTGGTCTGAGTATTGGCGCATGTCAAGGTGAAGCCTAGCCAAATGCAAGTCATCTACTTGGTTATATCAAGTCAGAGTTAGATACGTCCATTCCTCGCCCTGGGCAATCCTTTTCGGTATCCTTCTCACTAGAGTCAGCGTAGTCCCAGACTACGGACTCATCAACCCCTATTGGTCATCCACAAATAATAGATGGGAAGCTCTCATGTCCTCTCACGGATATAACTCACCGATCTCGAGTGCTCATGAGCCCAAGTCTAGTATTTGCAACCCTAGAGATGAATGGTCCCCACAATGTGATTCATGTCTTCTCACGGATATAACTCACCGGTCTCGAACGCCCATGAATCCCCATTGCTACCATGGGTTCCTCGGTCTCAATACTTTTCTGAATCGGGTCTGATATAACAGGGATATCCTAGCCAAACACTACTGGACAATCCCTAGGTATGACATCCAATAATCCAGGAAATCATCAAAGGGCACCATCGAAAATATCCCATACTATTCCCACTGATTTCCAATGACAGAAATGTCAAAAGGACATTCCCCAATCCCAAATCATACCTATTCAATCACATTCCCAATTCAGTCATCACATACACAATCGATATCCCATCGTATAGAAAGATACATATAAACATGATCAATCGCATATGTAAATGACAAGAATAAGTATTCATATTAACAAAAGAATACATGAATATGGTACTACTATACTTGAAGTACTTACAGTAGTAATATAATACTAAGAAAATACAATAATGGTAGTGAATCTAAGAAATTCCCAAAATAGAAACCTAGATTCACGCAATCTATGTAATTATGGAAACAATTGTCCTTACTTTAAATAGATTCGAAGATATTCTGGAGATCAAAGAGATCAAGTCCAAAGTTAGCAAATAAACCCTAGACAAGCATAGATACAACATCAAGAGAAAGCCCTAGAAAATTGGAGATCAAATCGGATGAAGGACACAATGCTGTCCATGCCTGGCTGACTTGGTGGCTGGTTGGTGATCCGATCGACCAGGTGAACAGTAACCGAAGCCAAAACTGAATTTTTTATCTGAAACCCAACTTCCGAGATTCGAAACACTCCAAAAGTCTAAAGGAATCTTAGGAACAGTAAACTAAGACTATCTAGCAAAGATTAATCATCAAACAAGGATCAAAGCCATGACTTTCTATTTTGAAAACATGGCTTTTTAAATTTGAAAAAAAGGGTGGTTTTTAAAAAAACCCCCCGGAAAAAAAGGGGAGGGGGGGAGGGGGTGGGGGGGGGGTAGTGGGGGGGGGGGGGGAGAAAATAAAATAAAAATAAATATATAATAAAGAAGAGAGAAAAAAATAAATAAATAAATTTTTTTAAAAAAAAAAAAAAAAAATTAATGTTGGTTTAATGTCACGCCCTCCCAGCCGGTACCCTATCTGGCATACCCGAGAGTGTGATCCACAGCCCGAAGATCAGGTATCGAGTGATCAACCTCCCACATAAGCAATAACATAATCATGAACAACCATAACAAGAGTGCGGAAGATAAATCATAGATTCAAATAAGAAAGAATGAATCGTAAACGAAACGGAATAATAAATATATAATCAGAGTGTCAACAGATAAGTAAAGTGAAGCAAAAATCCCACTTTACATCCAGCGGAAAAATAGCTCGAAAGAATAAACTAGATAAAAGCTAATCCCAGTAGCAAGTACATTGGGTAACTAAATTATTCTCCACTTTGTAGACGACATCCTTGTAGGTGTAGATCTCATAAATAGCACAAGGACGCTTCCACTCAATGGTCGGACTAAGCATTGTACGGAGCATAACCACCCGCGGAATCTTCGGAGTAATTGTGGTAACCGCAATCACCTTCCTGGAGATATGCCTCTTCGCCTTGCGCTTCTTCATAGGGACCGTCATAGTACTCGGTACACTGCGGGATAGTCTAACAACATTGTACAATAAAGGAATGAGTTTCAAAGAAACTCGGTAAAGCGATTAAAATCCATAATAACATAAATGGCGGGGATTCCAGAACAATCATGAATGCAATATGATATGAGACAAGCAATGAATGAATGAATCTAACTCTATGTATGCTTTGGTCTCTGTTGGCGGGACATGCTTTAAGTCATAGCACCGTACTTCCGTAGGAAAGTCTCAATCACTCATCATCAGTTGGTAATGGGTCCGGCATCCCTCGGGACATTCCATGGCTAGGGGGTTAAGTCAACACACTCTCTCACAACCATTTGGTATAAATCTTGGCGCATGTCGGGGTAATACCTAGCCAAATGCAAGTCTTCTACTTGGTTACATCAAGTCGAGATCCAGATACTTCCATTCCTCGTCCACGACGATCCTTTCCGGTATCCTTCACACTAGAGTCCTCATAGTCCACGACTACGGACTCACCAACCCTATTGATCATCCACATATGGTAAGCGGGAAGCTCTCACGTCCTTTCACGGGTTGGTTACCGGTCTTAAGCGCCCGTGAGCCCAAGTCTAACCATATGCAACCCTACCAATAAATGGCCCCCACAATGTGATTCCTGTCCTCTCACGGGTTGGTTACCGGTCTTGAGCGCCCATGAATCCCCATTGCTACCACGGGTCGTTCGGTCTCAATACCCCTCCGATTAGGGTCGACATAACGAGGACATCCTAGCCAAACACTACTAGACAATCCTAGATATGTCATCCAACAGTTTAGGAAGGTGTCCGAGAGGGCATCTCCGGAAACATCCCATAATATTCCCGTAGTAGTCCAAGGACAGAAATGTCAAAAGGACACCTCTCCTTCCCAAACCATACGTAAGCATACACATGCATCAATTCATATCATCACATATATGGTAACTCCATATATGGAAAGAAATCAATATTTACAAACATTTGTATAACATTGGTAAGTAAATCATACATGAATCAATTCAATATGAATAAGTAATGCTACTGTAATCAAAGTTATGCAACAGTAGTATATCATTGTAAGAATCTAATTTAGGAAACATATTAATGATATTCAAATATAGAAACTAGATTCATGCTATCTATGTAATTAAGGAAATAACCATCCTTACCTTTTATAACTCGCAAAGAATCCTAAGAAATCAAGTAGGATCTTGGCAAACTTGAGAAGAAGGTCCTAAACAAGTATATACCACATATTAGGAAAGATCCCTAACAGAAAATATAGCAAAGCATCCGAAACAGACCAATGCAGGTTCTTTGTACTCATTGGTCGAGTGGATTGGTCGAGTGGTCGGTCGACCAATCAGTCGACCAATGCAGACGATAACTTAGAAAATCGAGTTTTGAGATATGAAATCCGAATTTGATGGTTCAAGAGGATACTAATCAAGGGGTAGACTACATCGGTAGTATTCTAGCATATAGGGGACCTCAAAACACTAATCAAATCAAGGTATCAAGACCCAAATTAGGAAACAAAAAGTTACCATAAATAAATCAAACATGGATCTTGATGAAGTTTGAAATAGAAAACAAGGACAAGAACAATAGGAAGATGGATCATTGCTTTCGGTAATGAAAACATGAAAACATGCATAGGTCTTCATGGTATAAGGCTTAGAAGCATAAATCTAAATAAGGAAATAAAACCTACCATATATGTACTATCATGCATCATGAAGAACACATAGTAAGGTAGAAGAGAACAACTAGAATTCTATGGATTATGGATCATAGAAAGAAAACACAACCATTAACCACTAACATGATCAATGAAAGAAGATCCAAAGAGATCAGAATTCAGATTAGGAAATTAACGAGAGATTAAATCATGGTTTGATCATGAATCCTTCAAAAGCTTGCAATGATCATGGTTAAGATCATTGTTCTAGCCTTTAATCCTTAGGATGATCATGAGAACATGTTCGAGAGATGTTTGCAACAGAGGATGCAGCACCTCTTCTCTTGTCTCAACTCAAAAAGGAAAGAAAAACAAAGATGTAGGAGAAGAAGAGAGAGTAGACATACCTTTTGATGCAAAAAGAAGAGTTCCGACGAAGATCCGCCAAGAAAACTCCAAGGATGCAAGAGAGATGACTTGCGAGAGGTCTTTGGTTCGTTCCGAGAGGGTTTGGAGGCAGCAAATACGAAGTGGACTCGAGGTTAGGCTTAAATAGAGCAAGAATCAACCTAATTGCCAAAGACGGCACCCATTGGTCGAGTGGATTGGTCGGCGGCCCCGATCGACCAATCGGTCGACCAATGCGGCTGACAAGGCCAAAACAGGGAATTGAAGGCCCAGATCAAATCCAAACCTAAAGGGGTTTTGCACACAAGTCAAGTGACTTACCTAGTAGGTAGAAATGCCTTCAAACCAAGATAGAGATCACTCCAAGTCCATCAACTAATTAGATCTTCATCGGGATTCTGTTTCCATAAATAGAACCTCAACATCAACCTTCATGGATTCAAAGCCGGACACCAAGTCCTCTCTTGGGATGGCCCAAAGCTGACTTCTTACTTTACTTCGGGTCATCGGACCTACAAATAACAAGGTTTCCGGGTCAAGGTTAGGGCTGGGTTTCACATTCTCCCCCCCTTAAAGAAATTTCGTCCCCGAAATTGAAAGCGTACCTGTGCTTCCAAAGAGGTAAGGAAACTTCTCCTTCATGTCTTCTTCCTTCTCCCAAGAAGCTTCTTCAGGGGTATGGTTCTTCCACCGAATCTTCACCAAAGGAATGGCGCGATTCGCAGCTGCTTGTCCTTCCTATCCAGGATTTCGGCCGGTTCTTCATCATAGGTCAAATCAGCACTAAGTCCTTCGGTGCTTGCTGCAAAATGTGTTCGGATTCTCTATGTATTTTCGGAGCATCGAAATATGGAACACATTGTGCACACCAGCAAGAGGCGGAGGTAATGCTAATCGATACGCAACGGGTCCAACCTTTTCCAAAATCTCGAAAGGTCCAATGTAACGAGGGCTAAGCTTTCCCTTAACATTGAATCTCATCACACCCTTCATTGGTGAGACCTTGAGAAAGACTTTCTCTCCAACTTGAAATTCCAAATCGGTCCTTCTCTTATCGGCATAAGATTTACTGTCTCGGTCAAGGCAGACTTAATCCTTTCTCTTATCATATCTACCATAGCACTTGTAGCTTCAATCATCTCGGGACCTAAGACTTTTCTTTCACCTGTCTCGATCCAGTACAAAGGTGTCCTACAAGTACTACCATACAAAGCCTTGAATGGAGCCATGCCTATTGTTGCTTGATAAGCTGTTGTTATAGGCAAACTCAACCAAAGCTAGGTGTTCATCCCAATTACCACCCATATCCACCACACAAGATCCGAGCATGTCTTCCAATGTCTGAATTGTCCGCTCGGATTGTCCATCGGCTTGTGGATGATGAGCTGTACTCAAGTTCAATTGGGTTCCCAAGGCCTTACGCAAACTATTCCAAAACCTTGAGGTGAACCTAGGATCACGATCCGAGACAATACTTAATGGCACACCATGCAGACGAACCACATTATCCACATAAAGCCTGGCTAGCTTATCCAGAGTATGAGTGATCTTCATAGGAATGAAATGGGCTGATTTGGTCAACCTATCAACAATCACCCACACAGTGTCATTGCCTTTACTTGTCCGAGGCAAGCTAGTCACAAAGTCCATGGAAATATCTTCCCACTTCCAACTAGGAATAGGAAGGGGTTGAAGTAATCCAGATGGAGGTTGTCGAGCGGCTTTCACACGTTGGCAAGTCTCACACTTGGCAACAAAATCGTCAACATCCGCCTTTAGACCAATCCACCAAAAATGTTCCTTCAAGTCCTTGTACATCTTGGTGCTTCCGGGTGTCTGATG
Source organism: Hakea prostrata (assembly GCF_041222555.1). Classification (NCBI taxonomy): domain Eukaryota; kingdom Viridiplantae; phylum Streptophyta; class Magnoliopsida; order Proteales; family Proteaceae; genus Hakea; species Hakea prostrata. Next base: position 12,806,369 of record NC_142609.1, on the reverse strand, counting down.
AAAGGCCGATTTGGTGTGCTTCCTTCAATATTTCTTTCTTAACTTCATCGTTTGTGGGCACACACGGTCTTCCTCTAAACAACAAAGCACCATCCATGGATATACCAAAGTCGGGGTCCGACTCGGGATTCGAAGAAATCTTCTCAACTTTGGTCAAAAACTCTTGATCGGAACTTCTGCTGAGCAACAATCTTATCTCTAAGACCAGATCTTGCCGTCATGGCGAAAGAATAAAATCGAGAATTCTCGGGAACGATTTCCAAATCAAAACTCTCAATAGAAGACCACAATGGTAAACTCAAAGCATTCAAATCCAAAGTCTTCTTCTGGTTCTTCCTACTAAGAGCATCAGCAACAACATTTGCTTTCCCAGGATGATCTTGAATATCACAATCATAATCGGAGACGAGTTCCAACCATCTCCTTTGTCTCATGTTCAACTCCTTTTGGGTAAAGAAGTATTTCAAACTCTTATGATCCGTGAAAATGGCAATCTTCTCACCGTAAAGATAATGTCTCCAAATCTTCAAAGCAAAGACAACGGCGGCAAGTTCTAGATCGTGAGTGGGGTAATTCCGCTCATAATCCTTCAATTGCCGAGAAGCATAGGCTACGACCTTGCCATGTTGCATCAGTACACAACCCAAACCAATCTTTGACGCATCGGTATAAATTGTCATACCACCGGAACTATCGGGTATAGTCAAAACCGGGGCACTTGTCAATCTATCTTTCAACTCTTGGAAATTCTTCTCACGGGCGTCGGACCAAACAAACTTCTCTTCTTTCCTGGTCAACTTAGTCATAGGAGCAGCCAACCGAGAAAAGTTCTCAATAAACCTTCGGTAGTAACCCGCCAATCCAAGAAAACTTCTTATTTCCGTTACTGACTTCGGTCTCTCCCAATCAGCCACGACTTGGACCTTTTCGGGATCGACACGAATACCTTCGGCTGAAACTACATGACCAAGGAAAACTACTCTCTTAAGCCGGAAATCACACTTGCTAAACTTAGCAAACAACTTCTTTTCTCGCAACCTTTGCAAAGTGAAACTTAGATGACTCGCATGCTCTTCTTCGCTCTTCGAATAGATCAAGATGTCATCAATGAAAACAATCACAAACTTATCAAGCACATCATGAAATACTCGGTTCATGAGGTCCATGAACACCGCAGGAGCATTGGTCAATCCGAAAGGCATGACTCTAAACTCGTAGTGACCATACCGCGTTCGGAAAGCTGTCTTGAAGATATCACTAGACTTCACTTTCAATTGGTGATATCCGGACCTTAAGTCAATCTTTGAGAACACAACTGCACCCTTCAAGCGATCGAAGAGATCATCGATTACGGGCAGCGGATATCTATTCTTGATAGTCAACTTATTCAACTCACGGTAGTCGATGCACAAGCGCATACTACCGTCTTTCTTCTTGACGAACAAGACCGGAGCTCCCCAAGGTGACACACTAGGCTGTACGAAACCTCTATCAATGAGCTCATTCAACTGATTTTGCAACTCTTTCAACTCGGTAGGAGCCATCCTATACGGAGCTTTAGATACGGGAGCGGCACCGGGGGACGAGATCAATAGAGAATTCGACATCTCTGTCCGGAGGCACTCCTGATAGATCATCGGGAAGACATCAACAAAGTCGCAGGACAACTCGACTTCATCGACTCTTTTCTCCACTATACCCTTGCCTTCGGATGAAGCATCATCCACTAGGGCATAGACTTGCATCGGTGCGACGGCACCTTCTTACAAACCCTTCTCTTTTCACCTTGAAATTCAAAGACCGGACTTCCACAAATATGGACCTGAATCTTCTTTGAGGAACAAAGGAACACGGCTTTGTGGGCTGTCAACCAGATCAATTCCCAAAATAACATCGAAGTCCTTCATGTCAAGAATCACAAAATTGGCTTCCAAGTTCTTTTCACCAATCAACACGGGACATCTAGATAACCCCTTATCTAGTTTCCCATGAGGACCAGTAGGTGTACTAATCAATAAACAACTAGACAACTTCTCGGGGATTAGGTTAGTCTTCTTGATGAATGCGAGATGACATGAGCGAATGAGATGCACCCGTATCAAATAAGACAAATGCGAAATAGAAGCGACTAACAATGTACCTGTAATCACATCATGGTTTGGATCTGCTCGATCTTGGAAATACTGAAAACTCTACCGGAGGGAGGAGCGGGAGCACTCTTCACCACTGGGGCGGGCTCTTTGGGCGGGCCGCTCGGACGAGCACGAGCAAAATGACCAGCTTGCTTGCGGTAGAAGCAAACGGGATTCTTTGGATCCAACGGGGGTGGCTGCAACGAGAGGACTTCGAACAAAAGGCCTTGCACTCGCACTTGCACTTGCACTTGCATTTCTTGGTGATCGGTTTCCGCCATCTTGTTTAAACCGGCCGGGCTGCTGAAAACCCGTGTTCGACCTACACTCTTAGCTGAAAGGTAGGAGTGGGGTAGGGTGTAGGTCTCACATAACGACGGTCATTGCGATCCACCAAACCAGAATTCCTTGATTGCCAAGGCTTTTGCACACGAGCACTTTCCTTCTCTGTTTCTTCCAACTTCTTCGAGTTCTGCACCACTTGAGCATAGCTCACAATAGGCTGGATCTGTGAGGTAAGCTTTAATGGCGGGCGCAGTCCTTTGAAGAACTTCTTTGCTTTGGCGAGGTCTTCCTTCAAAGAATGCGGAGCAAAGAAATGAAGCTCCTCGAACTTCTGTTGGTACTCCAACACGGACAAAGTTCCTTGAGTCGGAATCATAAACTCCGCTTCCTTTGCATCCTTCACCGCCTCGGGAAAGTAGTTCATACAAAAAGCCTCTTTGAATAACTCCCAAGTTACAACTCCTGCATGCAAACCTTCCAAAAACGGGACGAGTGGAGATCCACCATGCATCGGCTTCTTGTTGCAACCACGTTCGAGCAAACAAAATCTTCGAGCTTCGAGCATTGCGAGATGCCGGAAAGCCTTCTCCAACTCACGAAGCCACTTGTTAGGAAACAAGGGGTCCTTGGTAACTCCGGTGAAAGTGGGTACTTGCATCTTGAGAAAACTCTCCATCGAGCGAGTATGAGGAGTTCCAGCTAAACCTCCCGCATTCGGGACTGCGGCATGAGGATTCACATTAGCACCAGCCCGGGTCTCATTATGCGAGTCATGAAACCCACCAACATCTGGTTGGCGAGCTGCGCTTCTGCTTTGCATCATATTGCCCATGATATTGGCAATATCTACGAAACTTCCAACATTCGGGGCACCGGGGATCTCATGAGTACCCATCGATCAGCATTTGGTATCTCACCACCTCCATGAGGTACTTCACCACCTCCCTGAGGTATTTCACCACCACCATGACCCTTTGGATTCACCACGCCCACTTCTCGGAGTAACCATTACTGCAAAAACCGAGAACATCAAAATACCGAATTTCGAAGATTCAACATAAACCACAAGTCCAAATGATTTGAAAACTTAAATCATGATCAAATATATCCATATAGTCATCAAACAATATTCCATAAGGCAAAAATCACATTTTCCAAAAATTCAACAGCAAATGAGGTCACTTGTGACCATTGGTCGAGTGGTTGGTCGAGTGACCCGGTCGACCAATCGGTCGACCAATGAAGAACGAATCTGAAAATTCGCATTATAAGCCTCATTTCCACATTCCAACCTCATTCTAACTTCTTCCAAAGGTGAGAGAGCTCTAGGGAAAATATCCAAGTGTTCCCACAAGTGTTCTTGAGGTGATTTAGTGCTTCAACAACAACACCACAACACACCATCTTCATAAACAAGGTAAATCTCTCATTCTTTCTTCCATTTTCATCTTCTCATGCTTGCATTTCAATAAAACCATGCTTTACTTGTATCCAATGCTAGAAATCATGCTTAGGAATGCTTAGAAACATATTCCCTAGGTTTTAAACACAATGACATGCATAGACAACAAGTTTTAACACATTTGGTGCTCATCTCGCAAAGTTTTATACCGAAATCGATATCTTTAGAAAAATTTCGTTTTCTCTCAAACCGCTTGAAATTTTCGCACGAGATCAAATGCTACATGCTCAAGATGACATTGTAGATAGGTCCATACTATTTGATTTAACCAATTTCAACTTTTCAAAAATCCAATTTTGACCTAAATTGCAAAATCCCCAAATTTCTTCTTGCTGAATTTTTCGCTTTAATCCAAGTTTTCGATCGATTTTCATCAAAACAACATCATAGACATGAAATTCCAAGTATTGTGCACATGCTAGTATGTTCAAATCAAATTTCCCCCAAATTTGAAATTTTCCGAAAAAATTACGAAAATACCCTTTTGGCTAAAATCTTGAATAGCACTAATTGGAATTGTCTCTTGTCTCTTTCACGGATACATCATGCGAGAGGGGAGGACGAGGGAGGAGGTAGAGGTAGAGGTCGCATCGTAGGTGCTCTCGGGGGCAGAGGTCGGGTTCCTTTCGAGCCCCGAGAGGAGGTTAGGAGACCAGGACCTATTTGACACACCTCGGGCCGAGTTTGCGTACGAGGCCTACTTCAGCTATTGTAACATCGAGATGGGGCGTCTACTTCACTTACGCCAGCTCGGAGCCTTCGGGATCCGGCGGGAGGTTCGACACCTTACGGTGGACTCACCTCTTCACCGAGGATTTGCCGGTATGCCGGAGCTAGTGAGGTTGTTCTTCGGCAACCTTACTTACACGAGAGGAGGCTCGGGGCCGGGGGACATCCACTCGGACTTGTCCTCGGGAGCGGGGTCCACCGGACTCGGATTCGCTTCTCCACCCGGACATTGGCTGAGATCCTGCGGGTCCCTTACTACCCACATCGGTGTGTGTGGATACCTGCCGGAGCGGACACGGACAGACCATCGATGCCGTACGAGCTTCGCGAGATATGCTCTACGCTATGGGATAGCCGCCGATGCTTCACACCGTGGACTAGCGGACGGATGACGGGTTCTGCACGTATTATCGGTCGCATAGTCGGCCGAAACATCATGCCGAAAGCCGGACATCACCATCGGGTCACGGTGATGGAGGCCTTGGTCATTTACCGCATCTACATGGGCTTCGAGATCGATCTTTCCTACATCATTCAGCGGGTCATCTTTGGACTTAGTTCTGCGGCCTAGCATGCGGAACCTTTGCTATGGGAGGCTTCGACTTTGATCTTCGGGCATTTCGGGGTGAGTTTCGAGGATACTCCGATGGACACTAGATCACGGGGATACCCCATTGGGACTCGGACCATTCGACGAGATGAGACTACATCGGTTAGAGAGATCTCCTGGTCCGGAGGGTGAGGATGATGATGAATCGAGAGGATGAGGATGAGGGATCCGAGGATGGAGGAGAGGATATCGGTCTGATAGTGATGATCGGGCCGGAGATGATCTGAGATATGCGCGGGCTGAGCACTGTGCATCACGAGTTTCCTTCATCACATTTCGAGGCGGGTGGCCCTTCACATGCGGTTCCGGAGACTTCGGATCTTGGTGCACGAGATGAGATCGATGACTTCCATGCTAGAGAGGATGGAGGTCGGACGGGAGCAGATGTACGAGAGGATGGAGTCTCGACGGGACGAGGATAGAGCATCGGGTGACTCGGCTAGCGAGAGGAGTTCGGAGCATATAGAGATCGGAGTAGATCACCTAGAGATAGTTGTACCTTAGGATTTTCCATTTATGCTTTTCAGATGTAATCATTGTAAAACTTTTGAAATTAATGAAGTTCATTTTGTTTCTCTTTATTTATTGTATGTTATGCACTTTTCTTTTCCTTGCATTAGTGTCATTTGTTCAAGTATAATTATGGTATGTTATTCGGAAATGTTCTGTTATGCCTCAAAGTTCAAGTTTCTAATTCGGTGTTCTATTATTCACTTCTAAGAGTAGAAGAGTCACTTCAGATCAATGACTCGGGAATGTTCGGTTGTTGCCTTTTGTGGTTAGGATCTCCTCGAACCTTGGGCTACGATACCAATCTGTCACGCCCTCCCGGCCGGTACCCTATCGGCATACCCGAGAGTGTGATCCACGGCCCGAAGATCGGGTATCGAGTGATCAACCTCCCACATAAGCAATAACATAATCATGAACAACCATAACAAGAGTGCGGAAGATAAATCATAGATTCAATAAAGAAAGAATGAATCGTAAACGAAACGGAATAATAAATATATAATCGAGTGTCAACGAGATAAGTAAAGTGAAGCAAAAATCCCACTTTACATCCAGCGGAAAAGTAGCTCGAAAGAATAAACTAGATAAAAGCTAATCCCAGTAGCAAGTACATTGGGTAACTAAATTATTCTCCACTTTGTAGACGACATCCTTGTAGGTGTAGATCTCATAAATAGCACAAGGACGCTTCCACTCAATGGTCGGACTAAGCATTGTACGGAGCATAACCACCCGCGGAATCTTCGAGTAATTGTGGTAACCGCAATCACCTTCCTGGAGATATGCCTCTTCGCCTTGCGCTTCTTCATAGGGACCGTCATAGTACTCGGTACTGCGGGATAGTCTAACAACATTGTACAATAAAGGAATGAGTTTCAAAGAAACTCGGTAAAGCGATTAAAAATCCATAATAACATAAATGGCGGGATTCCAGAACAATCATGAATGCAATATGATATGAGACAAGCAATGAATGAATGAATCTAACTCTATGTATGCTTGGTCTCTATTGGCGGACATGCTTTAAGTCATAGCACCGTATACCTTCGTAGGAAAGTCTCAATCACTCATCATCAGTTGGTAATGGGTCCGGCATCCCTCGGGACATTCCATGGCTAGGGGTTAAGTCAACACACTCTCTCACAACCATTTGGTATAAATCTTGGCGCATGTCGGGGGTAATACCTAGCCAAATGCAAGTCTTCTACTTGGTTACATCAAGTCGGATCCAGATACTTCCATTCCTCGTCACTGACGATCCTTTCCGGTATCCTTCACACTAGAGTCCTCATAGTCCACGACTACGGACTCACCAACCCTATTGATCATCCACATATGGTAAACGGGAAGCTCTCACGTCCTTTCACGGGTTGGTTACCGGTCTTAAGCGCCCGTGAGCCCAAGTCTAACCATATGCAACCCTACCAATAAATGGCCCCCACAATGTGATTCCTGTCCTCTCACGGGTTGGTTACCGGTCTTGAGCGCCCATGAATCCCCATTGCTACCACGGGTCGTTCGGTCTCAATACCCCTCCGATTAGGGTCGACATAACAGGACATCCTAGCCAAACACTACTAGACAATCCTAGATATGTCATCCAACGGTTTAGGAAGGTGTCCGAGAGGGCATCTCCGGAAACATCCCATAATATTCCCGTAGTAGTCCAAGGACAGAAATGTCAAAAGGACACCTCTCCTTCCCAAACCATACGTAAGCATACACATGCATCAATTCATATCATCACATATATGGTAACTCCATATATGGAAAGAAATCAATATTTACAAACATTTGTATAACATTGGTAAGTAAATCATACATGAATCAATTCAATATGAATAAGTAATGCTACTGTAATCAAAGTTATGCAACAGTAGTATATCATTGTAAGAATCTAATTTAGGAAACATATTAATGATATTCAAATATAGAAACTAGATTCATGCTATCTATGTAATTAAGGAAATAACCATCCTTACCTTTTATAACTCTGCAAAGAATCCTAAGAAATCAAGTAGGATCTTGGCAAACTTGAGAAGAAGGTCCTAAACAAGTATATACCACATATTAGGAAAGATCCCTAACAGAAAATATAGCAAAGCATCCAAAAGCAGACCAATTCTGGAGTTCTTTGTACTCATTGGTCGAGTGGATTGGTCGAGTGGTCCGTCGACCAATCGGTCGACCAATGCGGACGATAACTTAGAAAATCAGAGTTTTGAGATATGAAATCCGAATTTGATGGTTCAAGAGGATACTAATCAAGGGGTAGACTACATCAGTAGTATTCTAGCATATAGGGGACCTCAAAACACTAATCAAATCAAGGTATCAAGACCCAAATTAGGAAACAAAAAGTTACCATAAATAAATCAAACATGGATCTTGATGAAGTTTGAAATAGAAAACAAGGACAAGAACAATAGGAAGATGGATCATTGCTTTCGGTAATGAAAACATGAAAACATGCATAGGTCTTCATGGTATAAGGCTTAGAAGCATAAATCTAAATAAGGAAATAAAACCTACCATATATGTACTATCATGCATCATGAAGAACACATAGTAAGGTAGAAGAGAACAACTAGAATTCTATGGATTATGGATCATAGAAAGAAAACACAACCATTAACCACTAACATGATCAATGAAAGAAGATCCAAAGAGATCGAGAATTCAGATTAGGAAATTACGAGAGATTAAATCATGGTTTGATCATGAATCCTTCAAAAGCTTGCAATGATCATGGTTAAGATCATTGTTCTAGCCTTTAATCCTTAGGATGATCATGAGAACATGTTCAGAGATGTTTGCAACGAGAGGATGCAGCACCTCTTCTCTTGTCTCAACTCAAAAAGGAAAGAAAAACAAAGATGTAGGAGAAGAAGAGAGAGTAGACATACCTTTTGATGCAAAAAGAAGAGTTCCGACGAAGATCCGCCAAGAAAACTCCAAGGATGCAAGAGAGATGACTTGCGAGAGGTCTTTGGTTCGTTCCGGAGGGTTTGGAGGCAGCAAATACGAAGTGGACTCGAGGTTAGGCTTAAATAGAGCAAGAATCAACCTAATTGCCAAAGACAGCACCCATTGGTCGAGTGGATTGGTCGGCGGCCCGATCGACCAATCGGTCGACCAATGCGACAACAAGGCCAAAACGGGGAATTGAAGGCCCAGATCAAATCCAAACCTAAAGGGGTTTTGCACACAAGTCAAGTGACTTACCTAGTAGGTAGAAATGCCTTCAAACCAAGATAGAGATCACTCCAAGTCCATCAACTAATTAGATCTTCATCGGGATTCTGTTTCCATAAATAGAACCTCAACATCAACCTTCATGGATTCAAAGCGGGCCCCCAAGCCCTCGCGGGGGGGGGGCCAACCAGCCTCCTTCTTGCCGGGGGGGGGGGGCCGGCCAAAGAAAAAGGGGGGGGGGGGGGGGGGGGGGGGGGGGGGGGGTGAAGAAAAAAAAAAAAAAAAAACATGAAAAAAAAAAGAGGAAGGGGGAAATTTATATCAAAAAAAGTGTTTGGAGGGGGTGTGTGTGGTGGTTATACAACCTCTTTATTAAAAATATAAGTAGGAAAACAAAGAAAAAAAAAAAAAAAAAAAAAAAAAAAGGGGGTACTAACCTTGAAGATGAACAAGAGATGAGAAACAATAGATCTTGCAAGAGTTCTTCACAACCACCAAGGAGAGGCTTTGAGAGAGGCTTCCCACATTCTATGATGGTTTTAGAAACAAAGGAGGCTAAGAAACACAAAGTCTACTTAAATAGAACATCAAAAGACCTAAAAACATGATATTCTTGAATCTCATATGCAGCTAACAGCCTGGTTGGTCGACTGGCCAGTCGACCAGGCTAGGATAGCAAGCCTAATTCAGGGAAATGAAGGCCCAGATCAACTCAAATTCACTTGGGCTTGCTCCTACACATCAATTGACTTATCTAAGTCAGAGAAATACCTTCAAATCATGTCCAATAGTGCATTAGGTCCATCAACTAATCTCTCATTCATCAAGGTGCAGTTTCTTATCAAACACTGTCAAAGCTTCCAAGTATGGAGCACCATCATCAATCTCCATGGGTTCGAGGTCAAACACCATGTCTTCTACTGAGAGGGCCCATAGTTGTCTTCTTCCTTCACTTCGGGTCTTCGGACCTACAAACAACAGGGTTTTCAGGTCAAGGTTAGGGTTGGATTTCACAACTTTAGTTCACACTAGGTTTGACATTGACGTTCTCACCTCCAATATACAACAACTCCTTAGATCTGAAGGTTAGCACTCCAGCAGATACTACTTGCTAAGGAGATACAAAGGTAGTATACAGCACAGGAAGGAAGAATGCAAAAAAAAATTTCTAACTTAAACACGAAATTTCTGTTTTTCCCAAAAACCAGAGTGAAAACCCTTGTTCTTAGCTTCTCCTCTATTTATAAACTTGTATGGAGTCTATGGACATCTATATCAGCGAGTTGCATCTGTGTGATCAGTCACCTCATGGCCTGGTTAAACTGGGGTCCATAGACCACAAATGCAACCACGCCCGACTTGGCCCAGCTCAATGCATTCGCATGATCTACACTTAACTTTATACCGGCATACACCCCACTTAGGAGCAATCAATGTATATATAATTAATATTATCATTAGCTCCATCCAATGTGGGACTAAACAAATATGGTAAATTAAATTATCTTATATATGTCGAATTGTCAAAATCCTTGGATTGGAATTTTCACATCCAAAAGAGTCCTATAGAAGCAAGAATCAAACAAGAACCCTAAAACAACATTAGGGAGATAGAGTTTTAATGTTTTGAAACTTACCTAAATAATATATTATATTATAGGGATAATTACTGTTGCCCCCCTGTAGTTTGATTTTATTACTAATAAAACCCTGTTCTTTGCGAAATTATTGTTGCCCCCATCCTTATAACGGTGTTAAGTAGCCGTTAAGTTTGAATATGTAATGTCTAATTTGCCCTTCATTAAAATTAAAAAATCATTCTAAATTTTACCTCATTTATAAAAACCCGATTAAATGTCAATTTTACCCTAAATTTAATTTTTTTTTAATTAATGAAATGGACAAAATCCAAATCCGATTTGGTCCCACCTTCACTAAACTTCATTTATTTTGAAAATATATTAGGTGATATTCAGTTTCTAATATGATTTGAATTCGATTTTCCTTCCTCTTCAGTTTCTATTTGAGTTTTATTCAATCATTCTTTCTTTATTTGGTGGTTTTTTTTTTAGAATAAAACGCATTATAGTTACTTTTTTCTCCACAGTTAATTAAGGGTACTACTGTAACTTGACAAAAGGGTAAATAAGTAAAGAGATAAGTATAAGGGTATTTTGGAGTTTTTGAGAAAATATAAAGATGCCACAACATCAGTAAACTAACGGAACTTAATGGTAGGGAGCAATAGTAATTGTAGACAAAGTTAAAGGTTGGATTAATAATTTTGAAAAGTATAGGGGGTACAGTAGTAATAAAATCAAAGTACAGGGGGCCAATAGTAATTATCCCTATATTATATGATTATTTTATTTATTTATTTTAAAAACAAAATCCAACAATCAATACAAGTCGACTCATTTGATGTCGATTCTTCAAACAAATGTAATCCCAAATTTGTATGAAGGACTATGATTTTATTACCTGTCCTCATATCAATTGCAAAAATATCTATGGAGCATTTTTAAAGTTACAATAATGAATTTTACCAAAATCCCACTAAATGATAGATACCTTCTCTCCCCCTTAATTGACATGAATCATACTTCTTATCCTAAAGGACGACAACATCAACAATGCTTTGCTTCATGAATCATGATTATCCAAAAATAAATTAATTAATTATCGTCTTATCGTTTTCTTTCTTTGCTTTCAACTAGGGGTGCAAGTTTGGTGACGGCCCTGACCCGCCCTGAGCCCGAATAGGGCTTGGGCTAAAGATTTTGGCCCTAAGGGCGGGTTAGGGCCAAAATATTCTGGCCCTGAACTAGGGCCAAGGTCGGGCCTGGGATTACTCTCTGGCCCGCCCAGCCCATCCCGGCTCGTCCCTGATTTTGGCCATGATTCTGGCCCTGATCTTGGCCTTGATTTTGGCCTAATTCTTGGCCCTGATCTTGGCCCTGATTCTGGCCCTGATCTTGACCCTGATATTGGCCCTGGTATTAGCCCTGATCCTGGCCCTGATCCTGGCCCTGATCTAGGCCCTGATCTTGGCCTTGATTTGAGTCTGGAGACTCTGGACCCTCCACCCATATGGAGAGGAATTAATTGTAATACATATGGGTGGATACTTGACAGTTGACACGTGTCAAATTTTAGAAACATGATCATGTTTTGTAGAAAATTAATAAAAATAAATTATAACCTCATTACCAATGTAAAAAGCATCTATTTGATTTTGGCATTGATCCTGACCCTAATTTTGACTCTAATCTTAATATTAATTTGACGATGATCATGTACTAAAGTACTAGATTTTTACCCTGATCTTAATACTAACATTGATATAAGTCTTGATTTTGACATTTAGTAACTTTGATCATATTAGACTATAATTCACTTTTTATATTATTTTTAAGGTAATTTTTATTTTTCCAACAAAGTCATTTTAGTTCAATATATATATATATATATATATATATATATATATATATATATATATATATATATATATATATATATATTGACTAAGGCAAGATAATATATTATAAATAATAAAAACTATTACATAGAGAATTAATATCTAACAAATCTATACCCCAACTTCTCACCATGAATATTTACATCTTTTTTTTGCCTCCCTCGTGATATTTCAAAAAAAATTATTAAAGACACATAGCTATGTTTGTAACTAAAACATCATTTTCTTTAACTATGAAAAAAATACATTTTTTTTTTGTTGAATACTAAATTATCGTCGATTTACTTGTTAACAAGGTTTTGAATATGAATTTTTTTGTATTAAATAAAGATATCAATTTATCGAACAGTTGTGAATGAAAACATACTTACCTACGGCTTAAGTACTTGACTTTGAAGATAAAAATTTCATTTTATCAGATCCCTTTTGAATTCTAAATCTCTGATGTTTCTAAGTTTACAAAAAGAGTTTGTGTGACATTCTCTATAATTGACTTGACTTTCAAATATGCCTAAATTTAATTACAATTCTTATCTCTACCTATACTAAGTTAGGTGAGTTGGACTTCTATTTTATCCTTTTTCTTTTCTGTTTTATAAACAGATGTACAACATCAAAATTCATGCATTATTTGGAATTATAGAATGGTGTTGTTTTAGTTTCTGAAAACCGAGTTGTCTGCCCTCTCTCTCTTCCCCCTACCCCCTTCCCATGCTTTTCCCCATGATTTCTTGATCATTGTATTGCTACGTGTCTTACATTTGATATTTAGGACAAATGATATGGCCAATTAAGGTTAGGGACAAGGCCAATTAGAGCCAGGGCCATGGACAGGGCCAATCAGGGCCAATTAAGGACGGGGACAGGGACAGGGATAGGGCCAATCAGGGCCAGGGCCAAGGCCAATCAGGGCTAATCAGGGCCAATCAGGGCTAATCAGGGCCAACCCATCCCGACCCGGCCCAGTTAGGGCCAATTAGGGCGGGAATGAGCTTGGCTTGGCCTTGTAGGGCTTAGGGCCAGAGACAATAATCTTTGGCCCTGAACTAGGGCCAGGGCGGAAATTGGCTCAAATTAGAACATATAGGGCTGGGCTTGGGATTGGAAAAGCCCGACTTAGCTCGGCCCAGTTGCAGCCCTACTTTCAACCATGCCTTAGCATATTCGTGTGTTTTTTCATGGGTCTAGTGATGACATGTCACATATAAAATCTTCTGCAATACTTCTAAGTGTTCCAAAGTGGAGTACATTTTTTTTTATATCCTAATAATAAGGTTACTTCATGTAATAGAGAACTCCATATATATATCTCAACAGCCAAATTTTAGTCCAACATAGGCAAGGAAATTTGTTTGTACATACTCGTTTGAAGAATCTAATAATATTATAAAATTACCACCAAATGTAGATAAATATAAAAAAATAAAAAATTACATTTTTTTTTTCTAATTTTAATTATTTTTTTACTCATTTTAAGTTGGGATTTCATTAATAAGATTCATGTCCAATCTTGAATTTATTGGATAGAGTAGCCCATATATTGCCATGTAACAAATAATGAAGTATTATATTTCACTAGTGAAAATTATAAGAAAGAAACTCATTTCTCTCCCCCACCCCTCCCCCCTCCCCCTCCCCCTCCCCCTCCCTTTTTTTTTTTGGGGTGTTAAGAGTTTTCTTTAAAATCATTGTGACTTAAAAGAAAAAAGTCTCAACCAATCAAATGCTTCTACACCTGCTGATATGGTCCTTGTGTTTGTGCAAGTGTTATATCTCCAAATAAAAATAGAAACTTGCCTAATTAAATTGTTGAAAGAACAAAAACATGATCATCTTTTTCCGAGCTTAAACATTAAATTGTATTAAAATTGTACTTGCCAAAATGACATCTTGATCAAGCGAAAATAATAGTTATATAAAGAGGAGATATGAATCTCATTAATTAATATTGAATTGATGAAAATTCAATCATTAAGAGAAGGAACTATTTAAAGATTAAATCGCCAAGTACTAGTTATCTTTAATTCTTTAATTTAAATAAAAATATTATGTATTTTCTTCTGAATAATAGACTAATCATATTATTATTATTATTATTATTATTTTATCTGAGGTTCATCCGGGCGCTCACCACGAATTACATCCTCAGGGGAGCTTTTATATAATTAATATAGAAGGGGCGAAGCGCCTGGCACCGAGAAGTTCTAACTCTGACCTCCTATGTGGAAGCGCTGGTCTTTAGCCAACTGAGCCACCCCTTGGGGTTCTAATCATATTATTATTTAAAGCTAATCGTCAAGATTATTTTTTTTTGGGGGGTTTCGAATCTTTTGATATAGAAGGGGGAGAGAGAACTATTTTTCATATACAAGGTTTTGTCTCTTGCCTGAGAAGAATTTGAATTCTTTCCCTCATACTATAAAGTGTTAATCTTTTCCGTACAAGAAGTTTCAAGTCTTTGAAATCAGGGGCACCTTGCCAAGAACATGTAGACAAGGAAGTGGTGGTTTTTTTTTTTTCGAGGTTAAAAATAAAAATAACTAATCATAAATTAGAGTTCAAAAAAAATCTAGGTTTACAACAGGTTCATGGTCTGTTGTATAGCCAAGAAAGCCACATTGGCAACAAAGTTCATACATTCTAATTAGGACTGTAACTTAACACATCTGAGGCAAATCCACAAAGTTTATAGGCCAAGGTCTTGAAGGATAGGGAATAAACTAAGAAGATATATATCCTCATTCTATATCACAAAATTGTAATTGTCCAACTCTAAGGGTGTCAATACCGTACCAAAACCGTTTAACCATATTGTACCATACCGTTTAAAACAGTACCGTACCGTACCGATTCAAATTCGGTACGATATGTACCGAAACCGTTTTCTAGAATTTGGTACAATACGGTTTCAGTTTCAGATGGTATACCGTTGGTACATATCGTATACCGTACCGAATTACTAAATACTAAACCGTATCGAATACCATTTTTCGTACCGCTTTTATACCATATTTAAGGTTAGTTTTGTAATTTTAGATCCTCTGTTCCTCGATTTTCAAGTTTATGCAACTCTTAAAAGTTAAAACACTCACAATTCTCTCGGAAAAAGGCTGTTGCGGCACATAATTAATCTTTGAATTGACAAAGAGAAGAAGAATTATGGCAATGTTTGATTCATGTATCCAAAATTTTCTTATTTATGAATTGAGACAATGATCAGAGAGAACAAGGCAGAGTTTAAACAGAAACTTATTGTGCATCTTAAGAGTATCATGCTTACTGGTAGAGCTTCAATTCTGCCATTAATTTTTTTAAGCTCAATCATTGCCGCTCATGATGTGAAAAGCATAGATTAGAATTGTTTTTACAAAATTAGAATCTTTTGTCTAATTGAGTGAACTTTCTATCGATCCATAATCCATCCAACCGAGAGTTTTGACTCTTAAGAATTGTTTTAATGAAACTCACCTATGGGTGCATTGCTTTGCTAAATTAGAGTGTACGAAACCTTTTCTCAAGCCTCTTTATCCCAATCCTGCAACTCATTAATGTTAGATTTTTCTTCTATTTCATCTGAATTTATCTAGATATTTTTTATGCAGAAAAATAGAAATTTCTTTGCTATCGGCTCTGTTAGTGTTGAAAACATGGACGAAGATTTCCTAATTAGAATATGATTATGTTTCCTAATAAGTCTAGAATTTTATTTCAATTTGTTTTATATTTTCCTTTTCCTACTTAGTATAAGGCTTAACTAGGTTGTAACTATAAATACCCTATTGAGGTATTGTGAATAATATACTTTTAGATGAGCAATTCCTCACATTACAACAATTAGTAATAAATATTATTTTAGTGAAATTTTGGCAAGAGAATTTCAATTTTAGTGAATAAAAGAAAGAATGAAAAGAGAAAACAGGAGAGAATCACACTTTTCCCCTTCTATTAGGTGGGGAGATTTTATTTTAAGAACCATAGAACATTCAGAGAAACTAATTTAGCTTCAAAGCAAGTGTAGAATTCTTGAAGTGAATTGTTTGTAATGGAGCAGCTAACTGGTTTCTTTAGTAAGAGTCAACTAGTTTAATGGTGGCTGTGTAGGTGAATGGCTGATGAAATATGAGAAAGGAATGCTTGGAAGTATAATATATTGATTGTATGATGAAGCTAATTGGAAAACTGATGCAACTTTACAGTAAATGACTTGAATTATGTTTTCTGGATGGTTAAAGCATTGACATATCCTTTCTTAATGATTAGTGCAGTAGTAAATTGGAGTGCCCTTCTAAATTAGGATTCATTAGCAAAGTGATATGATTTTATATCGAATTCATACCGTACCATATACCGAACCATATACCGAACCATTCTGTTGTCGTACCGATTTCATACCAAAACTGTACTGAATCGTTTTTAAAATACTGTTTTCATACCGTACCGTATAAATTTGGTACGACATGGTTTTGTTTTGATGGTTTGAAATGTGGCACTGTACGGTACCAAATTACCAATACCGTACCGTATTGACACCCTTATCCAACTCTGGTGACTTGTATGTGCTTTTTAGTCCGATTTAAATGTTTTGTTGGAACAAGTGATTTTTTATATATAAAGATGAGGCATTACATAATATGTCATCAGGCAAGATCAAATCTACGACCTCTTCACTTAAAGGTGTTGGTCCTACCAACCGAGCAACTCTGTGATAATAATCTGATTTAAATGTTATTAATCATCTTTGCTATGATTTTCTGGGAAAAAAGTCATCTGCTTTGCACATTTCTCTGCTATGCACAGCAGTGTATTTGTACCAAATGATTGGCTAAGATTAAAAACTTAATTTTAAAATCCTCAATAATCTTGTATTTACTTTGTTTTTTCAACCAATTATTTGGTATATATATGTGCACAGCAGAAATTTGTGCACCGCAGAGGATGTTTTTCCGATTTTCTGTATTCATTTTGGACTAGATCATGTACAACCTTCTCACTATCCGAAACAGGAGGTTTGGTGTAATGACTATAGTAGGATTAGTAGACAAACCCCAATCAAGTTGAGAAAGCAAACGATTAAGAGGATTAGGAGATGGGTTTGGATTTTCTTAGCGTAAAGGTTTTATTCTAAGCAAATCTATCCATTTTTGGATCAAAGATAAGATATGATGAGGATCTAGTTTACCATTTTGGAAAAGCACACTGTTTCGGATATCCCAAATACAATAACAAGTAATAGAAGCTAACAAGGGTTCACCAAAAAAAAAAAAAAAAAATTAGAAAAAGAAGCTAACAAGGATATGGCTTTGTCACTCGAAATTGCTTCAGTCGTGCGCATTTAATGCGCACAACCGTCAAGCGGAGTTTCGGACCGTCAGATCCAAAATTTCGGTCGAGATTTCGATCCGAAGGCTCAAGTTGTTTGACATGATAGTAAATGTGCAAGACTGAAACAAGGTCTCCTCTCCCTCCACCAAGTCCAACCACTCTAGTTGTCTAGCCTTAAATGCTATCTATGCCACAAAAGTAGGCCATATGTATGATGAGTTGAACGAGATGATCACAATAATATGGTCTTCCTTAGGAAAAACTCAAGAAAGTTTACTACAGTAGAAAAAATTAAAAATAAATAAAAGCAGGAAGATTTGAGTTAATATGTAAACATAGATAAAATCAAACAATGGAAACAAAATACTTAATTCTCGATTATTACACTAAAGATCCGTTTTAAGCCGATGGTTGATTGTGCTTATCAGCATGAGAGGGGGAGGAAAGAGGGTGAGGGGTTTTGGGTTGGGGGGGGGGGTGTGGGGGGAAGAAGAGACTAAAAGATACATTAAACCAGATAGTTCTCCAAATTGCATCCATAGATTTATATTTGGAGGTTCATCTTTTCAAATTACACTATCACTATAGGTGAGAGATCTACACATTGAACACCAATCTACTTGCCATGTCACATATAAAAGAGTTTGCAAAGTGTCTCAAAAACCAAACACCTAACCGAGAAAAACAAAAGGAGCGCCTAGAGCAAGGCCAAATGGCAATTGGCAACAACTATTTTTTTGCCCACAAAGAGTGAGAGAAGGGTAAGAGGGACAAGAGGTGGTCTACAAAGGATACAATCGAGGCTGACATTAAGGTGTCAGTAAGGAAAGACTAGGTGCAGAGGAATAGTTATGGGGGAGGACGATCAGACAAGGTTCCATACGTAGGAGGAAAAAGGAGGCTGGGGGGTAATGTAACCAAATGGTGTTGTCGTGGGAAGAAGGGTGAAAGGGAAGGGGCGCAAAATTGAGTGAGACTTGAGGGAGAGATGGAGGGGGGATCCAGAGTTTCCAAAGATGAAAGATTGCCCATAATCAATCTTCTTATATGGATGATCATCCTAATAAACCCTTGGTTGCTTGAAGGTCAATAATTTTGCCAACTCAAAGAAGCATTAGATTTTGAGGCTTTGCTACGCATTTTAAGAATAATGGAGTCAATACTCCAACGGATGCCAATAATGTTAAGCAAGCAAATAGAGGATCTTGCTTAACAGCCTTATAGCTCTTCGCATCAAAACTTGTACAAGTTCCTATCTTATGAGGGGCTAGTTCCACTAAAGTTGAAGACACAAAGCTAAATATTCAATTGGAGGAAAGGGAAAACTTATATTTGTATAGCCATCCATGGCTTAAACTATTATTCCGAGTAAGGTGAAAGTTGTCCATTTGAGATTAGGAGAAAGCGAGGAGCCAAGAGGGAGGAGAACCGATAAATAGGGAGAGTCATCGAGTGGAAGGCTGAAGGCTTTCTTTTTTAAGGTTTGGGCATTTAATACAAGCAATAGTAATGATGTTTCTCAAGACCATATGGAACTACCCATTCCATCGTCTTCTTGTTCTTCTCTGGGCTGAAGACTCTGCGGTCCAAGTGTAGTCTGATTGTCTCGCCATGGTGTGATTTCTTGAGCAGCTTGGTGGATTTGTTCTACTGGGATGCATCTAGTCTTTGAGAATTATTATCCACCAAGATTCTCCACATCATCAAGATCTACCATGATTCTCTACATCACCACCCTCATTATATTATCTTCTCCAACGTAAGCTTACTTCGGCTTCTAATATTCTTGTTACATTTTTTCATAATTCTTGTAGTTTTTTAGGGACATGCTTTTGAAGAAGTCTATTGCGACGGGGAGTAACGATGGTGGTCTCTACCTTCTTGATACAAGCCCCCCATTCGTTTATGCAGCCACCCTGAATAATCATTTTGATATTTGGCATCGGAGGTTAGGCCATCCTAGTTCTTCTACCATTCCCCTTTTCTTTGCCATTTATCTTTTGATAATTCCTTCTCTAATAAATGCACTTGCACTGTTTGTCCTGTCATGAAACAATCTCGCCCTCCATTGTCTTCTTGTTGTTTTGAGTTGGTGCATTTTGATGTTTGGAGCCCTTACTGTACTCCTTTATCTAGTGCCTGTTATCTTTTTACATTGTGGATGATTTTTCTAGATGTACCTAGTTGTTTCTCGTGACTGCTAAATATGATGTTAATCATTAAATTCCACAATTTTTTCTAATGGTTCAAACTCAGTTTAATAGTGCATTCATATTGACAATGGTACATCATTTTTTAATCATCTTGCTTCTAAATTTCTTTATTTATTGGGTGTGCTTCATCAATCTAGTTGTGTTGAAACACCTCAACAGAATGACATCGTTGACGTAAGCACTATCATCTTCTCATCGTTGCTCGTGCTCTTCGTTTCCAAGCTCAACTGCTTCTTGAGTTTTAGGAGGAATGTGTTTCAACTGCCATTTATTTGATAAACCATTTACCTACCCCTTTATTGAATGGGGGAACTTCGTTTGGGGTTCTTCACAACATAACCCCACATATTCTCATTTTCAAGTTTTTGGGTGCTTCTGTTTTGGTTGTAATACTGCCATCCATCACAAGTTTGATCAACGGGCAGCCTGGGGGTCTTCATTGGCTGTCCCGTGGACAAGAAGGGTATCGTGTCTTAGATTTCCAATATAAGAAAATATATGTTACTCGGGACATTACCTTCCACGAACGCATTTTTCCATATGCATTTGATCTAACCTTATTACCCTTGGATGTTAAGTTTCACCATTACCTGCTCCATCTATTTATGAAGATTCCAATGACCCACCACAAAAGAACCAAGTCCTGACAAATCCCCTTTACCCACAATGGCCGTTGAACCAACGTTAGCACCAATATCTCACACTAGTCAAGCTCCTCGACTTCGCCAACAACCCTCCTATCTTAAGGATTATTATTGCTTTTGTACTCCCTCACAATCGTTTTCCTCATTTATCACTTCTTATCCTTTACAAAATTATCTTTCTTATGATCATTTTTATCCTTCTCACAAAGCTTTTCTTACATTAGTTACTCTTGAGAATGAACTTGCCATTTTTACTAAGGAAATGAAACACCAAGAATGGAAGGATGCTATGCAATTTGAATTACAAGCTTTATCTTAGAATCAGCCTTGGTCTCTTGTCCCACTTCCTTTCGGGAAGTGTGCCATTGGTTCTGAATGGGTTTATAAAATCAAGTGTCGCTCTGATGGCAGTATTGAACATTACAAGGCTCACCTTGTTACTAAGGGATATACACAAATTGAGGGTGTTGACTTTCATAATATGTTTGCTCCTGTAGCCAGGCTTGTCACTTTTTGTGTTATATGAGCTATTGCTATTGCTCGTGGTTGCTGCTCCAACAAATGTGCTTCAATAATGCTTTTTACATAGTGATTTGGATGAGGAAGTGTACGTGACTCTACCCCTAGGCTATCAATGATTTTTAGTCTCCATAAATCACTTTAGGGCCTCAAGTAGGCCTCTCGCCAATGGTATTCCAAACTTCCAACAACTTTATGTAATTATGGCTTCCGTTACTCCATTGCTAATCCTTCACTCTTCATCCTTCATCGAGGTTCTGCAGTCATATTTATTTTATTATACGTTGATGATGTTGTCATTATTGGTTCTAATGCTTCATTGCTAAAGGATATTCAGAATATGCTTCGCAATACCTTTCATATTAAGTATCATGGTCAACTCAAATATTTTTTGGGAATTGAGGTTGTCCATTCCAATCAAGGTGTATTCTTATGTTAACACAAATGTGTCCTTGATACTTTGAGTGACCCTAGTTACACTGGTGTTTGTCTTGTCAACGCACCTAAGTTACAAAATTTAAAATTATCCATTGATGATGGTGCCCTATCGTTGGACCCTTCTATATATCATCGCCTTGTTAGGCGACTAGTTTATCTCATGGTTACACATCCGAACATCTCTCACACAATCAACATACGTAGTCAATTTATGCATCAGCCTCATCTCGATGTTACTCATCGCCTACTCAGGTATCTTAAGGTTACCCCCAGGCCAAGGCTTTTATTTCCCTCCTGCCAATGACTTGGAACCTCAAGTATATTATGACTTTGATTAGGCCGTTGCTTGATGACTCGATCCTCTATGACCGGATATTGTGTTTTATTGGGTACAAGTTTGGTTTCAAGAAAGACAAAAGCAAAATATTGTCTCTTGTACCTTTGCGGAGGCCGAGTATCGTGCTATGGTTGTGTTGCAACTTGTGAACCTAACTGGTTAATTTATTTGTTTAGTGATATTGGCCTCTTATCCAGCACTTCAATTCCTTTATATTGTGACAACCAAGCTACATTTCACATTGCCGCAAACTCGGTCTACCACGAGTGCACAAAACATATTGAGATTGACTGTCATTTGGTTTGTGAGCGGCAGGAACAAGGCTTCATCAATCAATGCAAAATCGCCTCCAAGGATCAACTTGCTGATCTATTCACTAAAGTGCTGGCCATAAGCAATTCCATTATTTACTCTCCAAGTTGGGCATCGAAACCTTCACGCGCCAACTTAAGAGGGAGTATTATCTACCAAGACCCTCCACATCTCCAAAATCTACCATGATTCTCTACATCACCACCCTCATTACATTATCTTCACACATCATCCTTCTGTGTCTATTGAGATTCTCCAATCATCACCCTCATCACATATCCTCCCACCTTATCTTTTCATACATACCGAGATCCTCCAATCACCACCCTCAACACATCATTATCCTCTCAGTTCATCTTTCATATCTTGTATTATTTTGTCATATGTTGTAAATTGTTTTGATTGTACATTCCTAACTAGTATGAGTAGATTAGGAATCATTCATGTATAAATAGCACTCTTACTGTAAAATGAATACAATCATATAAGTCATGACAATGGAAGATAATGGATTGGCAAGTAGTGTAGAACATGGTATCATCCTAAGATTGTTCTTGGGACGTTCTTGAGATTGCTTATCTATCATTGCCGGTGATGAGTCCACCTCTACTTCACGCACTACTGATGTTTTTTCAACCTTTGTGCCGAGTTTAACACATGAACAAATCACCCAATTGCTTCCTATGCTCCCTCCAAGAATCATCTCTTGGTAAATATATCCGGTGTTGTTATTTGTCAGACATCAGCTAACTCCAAGATATTGGACTCTGATACAACCAATCACATCACTTTTAAGTTTTAATCCCACTTTATTGCGTTCATTAAACCTATCCATAGCCTCTGATGTTCTAGTTCTATGTTCTCAATTCACAATGTATTTATTTTCTTATATTCTAAGGGAGGAAAATGACATTGCCAACTCTGTGCAAGGAAGGTCCTGTGAGTGCCATGTCTAACTGTTTGTCCTGTCTCCTCCATGGTTTGAAGAGTTGCTCTAGGCTATACCATGAGTGTTCGTGACTTCTCTTTTTAAATATAAAGGCCCCCCCCCCCAAAAAAAAAAAAAAAAAAAAATCAAACAAACACTGATGTCATTTTCTTCTTCGGTTTAGTGTTTTTTCATGCATGAATCTATACACTGTTCATACGGCCAAGCCGGCCCACCCCTTATATCATTATTCCATCCACTTGAACAAGTGTTCATGCATATTTTAGAGTCTCAATTCCTCCCATCAATTAAAACAAGTCCTAGTGGCAGATACTATAAACCAAGTTGCACAGAAAGATACAAAGGTGAGGAGAGAGAGGCACCTTCACATCTTCTGATGCTCACAGGCATAACCATCGTGATACTTTTAGCATCAGAGAGACACTAAACTCCCAATGAATCAAACCAACCCCTTTGACTATAGACCATTAGAAAACCCCTCTCATTGACTTAAGTAATCAAATCTATTCTTCCTTACCTTCAAAATATCCAACATGGTATGAAGAGACCACAGCAAGTCTGTCAGCTCACTAGAATTCCTCTTACCTATTTATTCTCTCATGAATACAACAAGTTGATGCAAAGCTAGCTGTACAAGTTTGAATTGAAGTTTCAAGTCTGTCATTGTTATCAGCAGGACCTCTGCTTGTCACAGTTGCCCCATGCTTAGGTCATATTGGTAAGGCTTCCAAACCCGCCGTAGTCACTTTCTTATCACAAAGAGAGAGAGAGAGAGAGAGAGAGAGAGAGAGAGAGAGAGAGAGAGAGGGGGGGGGGGATTTTACATGGCAAGAATTAAGAACTATTTCTTTTATTTCTTTATCTATTGATTGTTGGGTTTGGGTGTGTCTTGTATTTCTACTGATCTGTATAATCAAAGTTCGATTGTAATTGTAATTGGAATAGATTTTAGGTCAACTACTTATCTCGGGTAAAATACTTATTATATGGAGAATAGGGTCTTTAGTTCCCTAATAAGTATTGTTTCCTAGAGTCCCTGGATAACAAGCAAAGAGGCACACTTACTAAGGTGGAGAGTTGTATACAAAGGTTTTTCAGGAAATAGCTTAGTGGAAATTTTTGTTCTCTTAAGTGGGTGTTGGCAATTTCGCCAAGCCATGATAAATTCCTTCTTGTGATCAATTAATGTGTTTTACTTGGGTTATTCTTTGAGTGGTGCATTCATCCATCCATAACATAAATTATATATATGCGGATGAATAAAGGGTGTTCCTAGTCTTAAAACTTGTGATGAAGCATTTAGCTAATAACTACTTTAATCTCCGCATTAAGTGCTACCTTCCATGAACATGTCAAAAAGGTTATCCACATCTCCTCCTCCACATATCTAACTAGCCAAGATCTCGAATTTCATCCTCAAATAGATACAAGAATGAAACTCATACTTAAAAAATTCTTAAAATTTATGATATTTAAGTCTTTGCTTCATCTACATCAGATATAATCAAATCTGATGTGGGATTGCTACTGCAACTTTATGCAAAACTCACTAATAATTATTAATAATTATTAAGACAACTTCATTTCTTACAACCATCAACCATTGATGAATCCTAAATCTTTGGATCCATCTCCTTTCCATCACACCCTTGAATTGTGCAATGATTGGAGTGGGTTTTAGTCACCACCCCATTTGAATGACAAGGACTAGTAGTGAAGCAAATTCAATGGAAACAAGAATTTCATACTTTTGAAATCCTCTTCTGCTTGGATTAAACCTAAATCCATTTGCAGATCTCTGCTGCCATGCCGGCCGATAAGGCACCCTACCATGCTATACCATAAGTTGCTCTTGGCTCAATAGATTGAAGCATTTAACTGTGTCTGATCAACCAAATGAAAAAAAACCCTAAAAAAGCCAAGTCCCCTTAGGTGTAGCATCCCAGTTGATCCTCATACCATATGTGTGTGAGAGAGAGGAGAATATTCGAGTCCAAATCAGATGTGCTACTTAGGTTCAGCCATACGCAAGTACACAGTGAATAAATCCATAGAAGGAAATCAAAGACAAGATCTACAAATAAAATTTACCAAATTTTTTACACTCCACCTGAAGATGACTATCTGAAGGGTTTCAGTCAATACATAAAGTTGTCAAGAAGCACAGAAGTGAAGAGATCATCAAAGACTCCAGCCTCAAATGAAGTATTATCAGATTTCCCAGGTGATGACTCCTCAGAGTTAGAAGTCTGAGGAACTTGAGGTTCATATTCTTGCCCTTTGATCTTTAGACCCTCATCATCACTGCTCTTCTGAACCAGATCAACTGAGAACCCACTTCCAGTTTGGGTGTGGTAGCTTGAATCAGAGTCTCTACCAGTGAATTTTTGCACCAAAGCCCTAAACTCAGATGCAGTACTGGCCTCCACCTTCATTGGGTTTGAGATGTAAACAACCTTGATGGGTTTTGGCTTCTTCTTTGATTGAGACTGTTTGCTTCTTTTGGTGCCTTGATGAACACTGAGTTTATCCATTAGAGGTACGGTGGTTGATTTTTCAGGTTAAGAGAAATCTCGGTTTCTAGGATGCACAGAGAGAGAGAGAGAGAGGAGATGGTATGTTTGGCTCTTTTTCAAACTTATTTCTGTAATTACGGAAGACGTGGTATCATGAAAAAGCTTCATTTTAGATAGGATGACGTCACATGTACTCTTTTCTATGACATCATCACCATTGATGGATGAGTGATGAGCATTGGTTGGCCTCGCAATTAATTCAGCTTTCACCAATTAATAATTCAGCTTTCACCAATTAAAAGCTAACGTTCGTATAAAAGGCGGTGGGTGGATTCGGATCCCTAGGCTCTCCACCCGTTATTGTCCCATTTAGTCCATCTTTTCATTGGTTAGTCTTGCATCTGACCCTCGTCCCTACCAAATCGAAGGTTGAATTGCCAAAGAAAGTTCAGCAGCTGGCCTTCTAGGATGTCAAAAAATTGTCTTGATGGCTAAGTCAATTGATGATCAGACAAAAGTATCAAATAAGGTTTGCTTGGAGAAAAGTTAGAAGAAAATTGTACATCTTTACCACCGGGTGTGATTCTCTATTAATATTGCACAAGTTACCTTTTTTATCGTCGATGAGATTTCGTTCGATCGCTTGGTTGTCACTACGAATTGATCCTTGAAGGGAGGTTCCTCCTGGGGATTCATTTCCTTATTTGATCCGGTACAAACGTCCTTCCTTTCTGGGCCCCTTGCTGTTTGATATGCCAGGTTTGCGGCTTATTCGTGCTGGGCGCTAGCCCGAACGAGGACCCGTTCATTGCTATTTATAACAGTTAGAGATAGAATTTTCTCCTAAATGTATAGTAGAATGATATGAAGAGAATATGATCCTTTAAGTGCAGATCCTCTACAATTGTGCTCCCTTCATGAATCTGACTATGTTGAGGTAATCGTATTACAAATTCTTCAAACACACAAAAATGAAATTGCAATACAATTAAGAGATGAAGATCTTTAGCCAATCCGGAGAGCTTGAAGTTGCAACCGAACGAACCACCGATCAATGAGGTTGAGTCACACCTTGAGTGCTATCTTTAAGGTAATTGATGCACCCTACTACCAAGGGTTCTTCGCACCACCACCTCCAAGATAAAGCAACCTCCAACTAAAAGATGAGGTAGTTCTTCTAGTCCCTTCAAGGAGCCAAAAACTAAAGCACAACACTTAGACAAATTCAAAGAAAGAAATTAACTTTGTAACACAAATTATGTGAGAGTGAGGAGTGTCTCAATTGCACACCACATGCAAGGAAGGTTAGGTTTATAAAGGCCCAAACCTCACCTTACACCCCTTAGGATTCTTAAGGCAATGAATTGGAGAATCAATTATCCACTAATGGAGAATCAATGGTTAGTCCCTCCTCCACTAATGAGAATAAACCACATTGACTTAACCTCCCCACTACTTGGAGAAGTAACTCTCATATTCACTTATTTGGAATGAAATGGATTTAATCCATTCAAAGACCTTAACCCTACTCATGATAATGGTCATGAATGGTCATAAAGTTGAAATGAGAAATGAAGGTCAAGAGTTAGAATTTGAGTAAATTTCATCATTCAAGTAAGCTCACCTCATCACCATGATCAAGACCTTTAAGACCCATGACAAGAGCCTCATAACCAAGGTCATGAAGGGCCTCTTTTACTCATAATGTCTCATTACCACCCTTACCTCATGGGTCCCACACACTAACAAAATTATTAAAGAAAAGAAAAGCAAAAAACTAATTTTGAAACTTAATATGGATTTTTAATAAAAAACCTAACAGGCTATGTAGATTGAAAATTTTACTTTTTCATACAGGTGGAGGATCCAGACTCATTTTTTAGCATTAATAAAATAAATCACAATTCACAAGTGGGTACCCCTCTTAAACATGTAGTGGTAAAAGTACTAGGGGCCACAATCCTCAATCTTCTAGCCCTCAGGTAGAGGATCCCAACTCCCATGTCCCATCCTCTACCCTTGGGAGTAAAAAATCCGAACACCAATGTAGGACTGCTAGAACAATATGTTAGGTGTGGAATTGCTTTAGTCTTAGGTAATTAATGTGCAAGATTGTTTTGTGATTATTGGATGGTCGCCATGTGGTTGGGGTTTAAATCTCGACCACTCATTGCTTAACACCACTTGAATGAAAAGGAG
The DNA here is from genome assembly GCF_041222555.1 of Hakea prostrata. Lineage (NCBI taxonomy): Eukaryota > Viridiplantae > Streptophyta > Magnoliopsida > Proteales > Proteaceae > Hakea > Hakea prostrata. The sequence goes on along the minus strand of NC_142609.1, from coordinate 12,778,516 downwards.
ATGCAATGAGTGGTTGTGATTTAAAGCCAACTACGTGACGACCCTCCAATGGCCACAAGATGGTCCTGTACATTAATTACATAGGACCAAAACAAATCATCGCTAAACCATCACTTCTATCTTGTTACTTTAACACTTTGGTGCAACTTGTATTTGTAACATGTGATATTTTTTTGTACTAAGTATTTTTATTTATTATTATTTTTTATTTTCTGGGTAAACAAAATTTTAATCCCTTAGCCAACAAATTGATCTCATAGTTGCAAAGTCGAGAAAAATTTACACAAAAGTTAGAGGTGTCAATGGATCAATTAAAATTGGCTTCAAGCTGAAAACACCAAAACCAAATATGAACCATTAGTAAAATCTTGATTTCATCCTATTTTGGGTTGGCACGGTTTGAATTAGAGTTGAATACAATTAGGGTTGCAATAGAGACGGCCTGAGTTGGACTTTCTCAAACCCAATCTCAACAATAACTGTTTATAGATAATTCATTCCTGCCATAGACCTAATTCAGGGCTTAAGATCCTTTTCCCTGACCTTAAATTCTATCGGACCAATCCATCCCTAACCTACCTTAATTGTCCCTAAACGGATCCAGACAAGAAGAATTAGCTTTGTCCCTAACCCTGATCTTACCGTAGTAATTGTAATATAAAAATATAAAAATATAAAAATATATATTAATTAAATTGAAACTAAGATACCCAACCAAATAATGGAACTTCCCAAAATGAAATCTATTATTAATTTGTAACTTAAGGAAAAAAAAAAAAAAAAAAAAAAGAGAGAAAATTTTTAACTATTATTATTAAATCTAGTATGATACTATCTTACTAGATGTATAACAGAAAACTTAAAACCTCTATAATCTAATCCTTTGTTAACTCTAGATCACTGGATATAAAAATAAATAAATAAGCAACCAACTTTCAATCATTGATAATTTTGATGTCAATATTACATGAATAATAAGAAAAATAATTTTATAAGGGCATGTTTGGTTACATGAGTTCGGAGATTTCAAATCTATGGAATCATAATTCATAAAATTAACTGTTTGATTAACCTGAATTTGTGGAAATTTCATTATGAAAAATTGTTTGGTTGACATGATTTATGTGAATGTGCAAATATTTAGTGCTTTTATATTAGAGATTTCACCCAATATCCATAAATCTATAGATTCACGATTTTAGTGTAAAAAGATGAATCTCTAGATTTCATGAATCCAGGGATTTTCACAACCATACGGGTATAAATCTCGCATGCATGAATCCATAAATTTGAAATATCTAGATTCATGTAACCAAACAAGACTTAAAATAAAAAATAAAGAACAAAAAGATCTTAGATAAGCTAAAAATAAAACGTAAAAAAAAATATAGAACAACTCAAATATCGAATTGTTTCCTTATTTATAGCATAGTAAATAATTTTTAAATTCACATTAATGCATTGACCTCAAAAGTCAGGCCAAAATAAAGGTCATGATTAGGGTTAAAATCAGGGTCATGATTAGGACCAAGAATAAGGATGTACCTAATTGGACAAACACTAATCTCAGTCCTATCCTTTGCCTTAATGTAGGACTAGAATATTTTAGTCTTGACCTATTTTTAGGATAAAAATCTTAAGCCCAAACCCTATTTGAACTCAAGATAGATCAGGACCACTAGGGCAAGATTTGCACCTCTAGAATTCTTAAAAGACCATGTTTGTTACCATCAGGCTTTTCAAATTTTGCTTTGTTTTACCTGTTGATTATTATATTGAGATGAGAACCAAATCGCATAACCAAACTTAAATTAGATTTAGTAACTGATGTAATAGCTACATAATAATCAATTCATAACGAGATCCAAACACAAATGATCAAAGGTCTGATTTGACACTCAATTCAGGGCTTTCCACAACTTAATTGGAACCTATATCCCACTTCCATGCTTTTGCTAATCCATATTCGAACCAAATACTTGGTTCTAAAACCATTTGAGATTTGGGCATTTGGTAATGGGTTAAGGAATAGTTTTTTATGTTTTTTGGCTCTCAAAATAATGACGAAAACCAACAAACATTTAGTATAATGGGTCATTCCTTTGTTTTTAGGAAATAATTAAGTCCAATTTTCATGTTTGAGAAAGCTTTTTGTAATACAATTTTGATTTGTTTTGTCATTTTCAAAAACAAAAAAATGCGTCAAAATATTATGCACAAAAAGGACATTCAACCCAAATTTCATTCACAACTTTTAGTCCTTTTTAACCTTCAATGGTGTGTTTTTCTTCCCATAAGTCATCATATAAGTCAAAAAAATATAGCTAAAATTGTTCTTAAGAACAAAACTTACCAAAAATCAATAAGTTTCGCAGGCATTTTCATACAAATTTTACCAAACGATTAAAGTTGCTTTCAGACCACCATTCTTTAATGAAAACGTTGAAACATAATTCTTATAAAGAATACCTCATTTAAAAAAGACTTTTTGATTTTTATAAAGAATGATGCTTTCAAAAAAAGACTCTTACTGAACGGTTTACTTAATCTCTTAAAAGAAAAAAAAAGCTCATATTTAACTAATTTAGCTTCAGTCCTTTTTCTTTTTGTTTTGGGCGTTGGGGGGGGGGGGGGGGGGGGGGTAATAATTTTTAAATCCTTCTTTTTTTTGTTTTTTGGGAGTGGGGGGGGATGGGGGTAGAGAAAATGTTATGGTGGGGGGTGGGGGGGGGGGGGGGGGGGGAGGGGGGGGGGGGGGGGGGTGGGGAGTGAGTGGGGAAGGAGAGATTGTTTATTAGTTTTATTATGGGTGGGGGGGAATATGGGTAAGAGTGATTGGGGGTGGGGGGGGGGTGGTTGGTATGTTTTTTTTTTTTTTTTTTTTTTTTTGTGGGGAGGGATTATTCCAAGCGGGCGAGGGGTGTGTTGGAACATAAATCCACCAACCACACAGTGGAAGACGGCCATTCTTTCGGGCCCGAAACCGAAAGGGCCTTCCTGGCTAGGAGATCTGCTATAACATTAGAACTCCTAGGAATAAAGGCAGGGATACAATGTATAAAACTAGCCATTAAATAATGGATATCCTGAAGCAGAGGCTCTAACCCTATTGGGGGTTGTATTTCACCTTCCAAATACCTGATTATCTTTTTGCAATCGGTCTCAATTAGGAGTGACTCGTATCCACTTGCCAATGCCTCCAATAAACCTGCTCTGAAAGCAATAATTTCTCCTTCTTCAGCTGAGTTATATGTCCCAGGTAATGATGAAGCACTCAGGAGTTTTCCTTCGGCGTCGCGAATAGCAATGCCGGCTCCCCCCTTCTTTGTCTTTGCTATCCATGATGCATCTGTATTTACTTTCACAAAGCCTCGTGGAGGGGGTTCCCACATCAACCGATTTGTTTCTTCATTTGCCACCCCTCTCTCTATGTTCGGGTTGACTGATTTTTGGTTGTTCCAGAACTCATGCAATGTGGTAGTTGCCCGCTCAACCACTTCTTGGGGTTGCCAACTCCGTTCCCCCATAATCCTGTCATTCCTAGCTTTCCATATCCACCACACTACAAAGGAACAAAGACTTTTCAACATTTCTGCTTCTTGTTGCCTTAGCTTACTGAATCCTTGCCATATAGATAACCATTCCTGAAGGGAGCTACATTTGTCATCTGAGATCCTCCAGGAGAGAGGGGACCCAAACCATACACTCTTCGCGAACTGGCAATGGAATAAAACATGGGGAGTTGTTTCCTCTTCCAAACCACATTCTCCACATAATGCATCTACCCCAATCTTCTTGGTGATTAAGTTAGATGTGGTCGCGAGGCATTCATTACACGCCCTCCATAGAAAATTCTTGATTTTGGGCCATGTTTTACATTTCCATATCTCTTTCCAATGCTCTTCCTTCAACTCATCCCAGCTATGAGTTTTAGATGAAGAAGGACTCCGCTTTTCTTCCTCCTCCTGTTGCAAAGCCAATACTTTATATGCACTTTTCACTGAGAATCTTCCATCTCTGCTACAACCCCAAACTAGAACATCTTCATTAGGGAATAATGCCAAGTTGATGTTTAAGATTGCATTAGCCTCCTCAGGTGAAAACCATCGAATGATTTCTGTAGTATTCCAAGTTCTTGATTGTTGATTTATCAAGTCTGCCACTTTTGAAATCCCACAGTCAGGTGGTTTTATAGAAGAGATTTTGAACTTTCTAAGTGTAGGTATCCATGGATCTTGCCAAACATCAATATGGTCTCCCGTTCCTATTTTCCAGATCAGCCCTTGTTTGAGTACTTCTCTACCTTCAATAATACTTCTCCATGCCCATGATGGATTATTGCCCAAGCGTGCCTCCAAGAAAGATGTATTTGGGAAATAGATCTTTTTAAGGAATTGAGCCCAGTATGCATTAGGTAAAGAGAGAAGTCTCCACGCTACCTTACTTAGCATAGCTTTGTTTTGCATCAATGGGTCTTTGAAACCCACTCCACCCTTTGCCTTTTCCTTGCACAATCTCTTCCAAGACATCCAATGTATTTTTGCTTTTTCTTTTGTTCCTCCCCAAAAGAATCTTGCAGCTCGGGCTTTCACTTTCTTGTGAATGGAAGTAGGAATCTTAAAGTGGGAGGTGGCATATGTCGAAGATGGAAGAGCCACAGCCTTTAAAAGTACTTCCCTACTTGTTTGATTCAAAAGCCTGTGTGTCCATCCTTGAAAGCGGTTCTCTGCCTTGTCACTAAGGGAGTGGAATAAGGCCACTTTAGAGACTCCAAAATCCGTAGGAAGTCCAAGATACTTTGTTGGCCCATCACCATATGAGACCTTTAGTATTTTTGAGAACCACCTCTTTACTCTTTGCAAAGTATTGGGACTAAAGCATACATTGGATTTGTTATAATTTATCATCTGACCAGAAGCCTTGCAATAAGCATGGATTCCTTCTTTCAAAGCATTGACACTCTTCAAGTTTACTTCAGAGAAGAGAACACAGTCATCTGCAAACATCAAATGTGTGAGTGGATCCGTTCGGCCTCTGATGCGTATCCCTTTAATCTCTCCTCGACTTTCTCCAAGTGTTATCATCTGAGTCAGTCCTTGTGAGCAGAGTACAAAAAGAGCTGGGGACAAAGGATCTCCTTGCCTGAGACCTCTTTCCGGAGTTACCATAAATCTCTCAGAGCCATTTATTAAGAAAGAGTATCTCACAGATGATAGTACATTTAATATTAAATCAACAAATTTAATATTAAACCCCAACTGAGTAAGGATGGCTGCAACATACCTCCATTCAACTCGGTCATAAGCTCTTTTCATATCTAATTTGAGAGCAAACAGTGCCTTCTTGCCTTTCTTCTTCTTTCGAATGAAGTGGAATGCCTCATGTGCCATAAAGATATTGTCTGAAATGAGTCTTTCTTTCACAAAGGCCGTCTGAGCTTGAGGTACAAGATCAGGTAACAGAGAATGAAGTCTAGATGCTAGCACTTTGGTAGCCACCTTCACTGCAACACTACATAGACTGATTGGTCTAAAATCCTCCACATTCTCAGGTGCATCCTTCTTTGGTATCAAGCATATTAGGGTATCATTCGTTCCCTCAGGAAGGAAACCTGTTGAGAAAAAATCACAAACGAATTTATATAATTCATCTTTGGTTAGTTCCCAGAAGCTTTGAAAAAATAGTGGGGGGAAGCCATCAACACCAGGACTTTTCAAGGGACCCATGGCAAATAGTGCAAGTTTTACTTCCTCAATGGTAGGGGCTGCAAGTAGCATAGAATTTTGTGTCTCCGAAACTTTTGGTTGAATGCCTTGGATGACCCATGTGAGATCCTTATCCTCCACCTCCTCTGATGTAAAGAGAGTATGGTAATAATCTTCAAATAGGTTGTAAATATCTTCCTCATCAGAACACCATTCTCCATCTTGATTCTTGATTTTAAAGACCCGATTATGTCTTCTTCTAGCCACCGCCTTTGCATGAAAGAAAGATGTATTTTTCTCCCCATCTTGAAGCCAATCTACTCTTGATTTTTGTCTCCATAGTGTCTCCTCACATGCTAGTAAATATTCCAATTCCTGAGCCAGGTGATTCTCTGAGAGTTGAGTATCTTCATGTACAGCACTCCCTTGTAATTTAGAAAGCTCTTTCTTGAGGTTTTCAATCTGAGAATCAATGTTACCAAAAGATTTTCGATTCCATTCTTTGAGGTCTTCTTGACACCATTCAAGCTTTTTAAATAACAATGAGGGGGTGGGGGAATCCGGCTCTCTTGACCATGCTTTGTGAATCACATCTGCACAATTTGGGTTTTTCAACCACATGGCTTCAAATCGAAATGGTCGCGGCCCTCTTCTAGGTCTCCCATTCGAGTCAATTACTAGAGGAGCATGGTCAGAGGACATTGCAGTCTCCACTAGTACAATTGTTTCTGGAAAGTGACAAAGCCATTCATAATTACCAAAGGCTCTATCCAACTTGATGCGAATATTAGCTGCTCCCATTCTTTTGTTGCTCCATGTATAGGCTGCCCCATGTGACCCCAGATCATTGAAACCACAGCCATTCACCATTTCTTGAAAGTGCCAGACATCCTTGCTTCCTGTACATGCACCTCCACTTTTTTCTTGCCAAGAGAGAAAGGAATTAAAATCCCCAACACACAGCCAATTTCCTGTTCTAGTTTCACTCAATTTGAGCAAAGGCTCCCACACTTTTTTCCTTCTATGTCGTATAGGATCCCCATACACCATTGATAGAAACGATTGCTTTTTCTTGTAAGTAATGAAACAGTCGATCATTCTTCTATTTGATTCCAAAATCTCCATCTTAGTATCATCGTATAGCTGGCATGCTCAAGGGAACAATCAATGTCTCCTAGCTTGCAAAAAGCCAAAAACACCTTTATTTCTATGTTCACTTTAATTGTATCAAGAGGTATTTTCTTTTTGGTAAAAGTAAGAAGTCTAAAACTCATTTTAGTTTGGGTAAATATCAGCTACTTTTCTCTTAGTTGGACAAATAGTACTTACACTCCCTCTTAGTTGGATAATATCAATTACCTCTCCTTTTATCTACTAAATATATCAAACACTTCTCTTTTGTTAACTTTCTCAGTTAAATTTAACTTTTACTATTAAATATTTTTCTAAAACCTCAAACTACCCTTGGCTAATTTTTTTTTTTTTTTTTTTTTTTAAGTTTAAACCCTAAATTACCGTAATCACCATAACAGTTAAAATATTAAATTATCTTTAATTAAAATAATTGTTAAAAACCAAATCACCATAGTTAAAATTCAAATTATCTTTAATTATTAAAAGCCCAACATACCCTTTTGATAATTCAGTATTGAAATTTGTATTTTGATATCAAGCCGTTCGTATTTTTTTTAGTTGTTTGATAAAAAAAAAAAAAAGGGTATGTTGGAGTTTCAATAATTAAAGGAAATTTGGGTTTTAAATATGGTATTTTGGTTTTTAATAATTATTTTAATTGATGATAACTTAATATTTTAGTTGCTAGAGTGATTAAGGTAATTTAGGGTTTAAATTAAAAAAAAATGTTTTTAGCCAAGAGTATTTTGGAGTTTTAGAAAAAAATTTAATCGGTAAAAGTTAAATTTAACCGAGAAAGTTAATAGATGAGAGGTGTTTGATATATTTGCTAGGTAAGAGGGGAGGTAAGTGATATTATCCAAGTAAGAGGGGGTGCAAGTGCTATTTGTCCAGTTAAGAGGGGTGGTAAGTGATATTTACCCATTTATTTTTTTACTCATGTAAATTTCTTTTGAGCAAATTGTATGGCACTTCAAAAAAGGCTTTAAAACACTAACATCTCACTTTATGTTAAAAAACATGGATATCTTAAAATTAATTTTTCATTAAATACATTAGTTTAATTTGTGACTGAAAACTGTTAAATCATTGTTTATTTTTTGTTTCCTTCAACTAATCCGAAACATGACATGTAAGTAGACATTTTTTTTTTATATATATAATATTATGACATAAATTTAGCTGCAAGTTACATCTCAAAGCATTGGTAACATTACTAATTAATACCCTAAGCTGATTATTTGACATCTGGGAAGCTTAAATTTGGATGGGTGAGTGTACAAGTGCAGTAGTCAAATATGCTATGGGCTGTCTAACTTGGAAGGACTATTAGGATGGCAAATGAGTTTGACCCAATATTTTCATGTTTTAGTTGGGTGTACAAGGTTTCAGGTCAGATTCAGGTTGAATCAGATATTCAGAGTGACATGAAAAGTATTGAGTCAGGTTAGATTACCTGTTGTGGCCTTAAATAATCTGAAAACAAATCCAGTTCCACAATTAGTGATATGAGTTAGTCTCTTAGTGTTAATATATCTCCAATAAGGCTTTGCATGACTTATTTGTGTTTTTTTTATATCATTCTTTTTGTCTCTATTTTGGAGAAGAAAGCTGTAGGAGGCTGGGTTGTTTTATGTCAAACCTGGTAGCATGTTGTGCTGTGTCGACCCAGAAAAAATCAGGTCATGTTCATGTGTGTGATGAAACTTGAATGAGTCCAGCAATTCTCACGTCGTGATTGGGGTGCATTCATTTCACCTGAAAATTATACAACCTGGGTGACTCATTGCACCCCAAAAGAGAATGAAGGCCATATTCATAGACAATTATCCACACACTATAACATATAAGAATTTATGTATTTATTTGTTACTGTTGCGTCTAGAACTTCTTCGAGGGCCGGATATAGAGATGACCACCTTAAGAGCTCTCCAGCCAAGTTGGAATAACTGGGATGCCTGCACACACAAAGAAAGCAAGAACGGTCCGGCCAAGTTTTGGCCGGGGAACCGCCTCCGACGCTCAAGTCAGCCTAGGCAACATTAAGAGTTCTTGAGAGAGTTCTCAAGATTGTAATGAGTAATTACTCAGATGAAGTTCTTGTACCTTTCTCCATGTAGGAGGGGGGTTTATATAGAGGTTACCTGGAGGCGGCGATTCCTTAAGTTTCGGATCCATAGTTGAGGAGTGAGTGGAGTAGTGGAATAACGGCTCATTCTTTGTCGCACCAGATAGTGCCGTTATGTTGACTCACCTCCCCAATTCTCAGAATACATATGCTAGGTGTTTATGTGTAACTAACTCTTCTTGACTTGGTCAAGAGAGTCTTCTGAGAAATGCTTGAGTTGGATATATATCCTTCCCGAGTGAGGCACTCAGGACCCTTCTCCAACGAAGAGATGAGCCTACCTAAGGGGGTGTATTTGTCTCGAGTGATGCACTTGGGACCTTTTCCAAGGAAGAGATCAGCCAGCCCAAGGGGGTGCATCTGTCCCGAGTGAGGCACTCGGGACCCTTTATGAGGGAAGAGATGCACCAGCCCGAGGGAGGTGTATCTCTCCCGAGGGGGTGGGGGACTCGGGACCTTAGTTCCCCACAATAGAGCCCCCCATTCCGTGCGATTGACTTCTCGAATGTATGGAATGTTATTCCCAGGCTTCTTAGAAAATTTCCTTTCTTCTCGGAGAAACTTTAAGACGTTGTCTTGAATAAGAAACATTATTTCTCCAAGGCCTTCGTAACTCCCAACCATCGTACTAATTCACATTTATTGTTGCTTCTGATATGCGAACGGTCACATTATCTTAGCCGTTGATTTACTCGATCATGGGCCGTTTGATTGAGATCTTGAGTCCCTCAATCTCAACCGTTGTGTCTGTTCATTGTTGGTCGTTGGATCGCGACCTTTCATGTGCCAAATCTTAACCGTCGCCTTGCTTGATTCACGACCGTTGGATGTGTCTCTTCATCTTCCTCCTCCTCCTCACTATAAATAGAGGTTCAATCCTCTTTCTACTCTTTTGCTTGCAAACTCTCTCTGAAGTCTCCTGACTGCGTTGCTTGCTTTCTTCAACCAGCTATTCCAATCCTTCGACCAGTAAGTTATCTCTAACTTTTCTCCATTTCTTTCCTTTGTCATTTCTGCATTATGGATAAGTTGAGAAAAGGCAAGGAAATAGCCCGAGCACCCTCCCGACTGGAGGTCCCGACTATTGAGATATCCAGTCTCGAGACGTCTTCCGAACTCAATCTATGCATTATTCCAGTGAAGATGATTTCTCAGATTCTTCTATTGTTAGAGCTGCAGCTGACTTAGCTAGGGACGACCCTCTTGACCAAGAACCTCTATGCTCTGATTTAGGAACAGACTTAGTCAATTTCGATGCTTCTGTAAATTCTTTGGCTGAGCAGGAGGTTGATAGTATTAGTCAATCTCCTGCTAAATTCCGAGTTGTTAGTCAGAGGCATTATTCACCTTGTCCACCCCTTTCTCGCCCTCAAGATTGCCGGAATCGTTGGCCACCATTTCTCCCTACTAAGTTGCTGTCTGAAGAGGAAACTCTTGAAGAAAGGAACAAACCAAAGACGCCCTCTCACATTGACTATGACCTCAAGTTTTGGGGTCCTGAATTCTATCCCGGAGATCTTAACCAAAACCATCTCAAGCGTTTAAGAGATTTCTATGAAATTCCAGAGGATTATTCCTTCTTGCTCCCGTCTCTATCCAGTCGGGTTGGAGAGCCCCCGGATGGGGCCTTCTCCCTTTATTATGATGCTTTCTTAGGAGGTCTTCGCCTTCCCGTCCAGAAAATTATTGAAGACCTTCTAATTCATTATGGAATTTCTCCTTCCAACCTTATTCCAAATAGTTGGAGAAATGTCACTTGTTTCATGGGTTTCTGTCATAATGTTGGAGTCGAACCAACATTCCCCCTTCTCCAGCGTTTCTTCGAAGTTAAGAGTCAGTCAAAGGGGGGTTGGCTCTCTCTTCAACGTCGGGCAATTGACGCGGTGGACTGGTCGGGCAACATCATTTTGCCGGGGTCTATGCCTACGTCCACCAAGGGGTGGAGACATCACTTTTTCTTCTGCAAGCCCCCGGTCCAGCCGCTATTCCCAACTGCCTTTGTGAAGAAATCCAAATCAGATCTTAAAGAACCCAATATTCTCATTGAGTTATCCACCGCCGAAGAAGCGGCTTTAGAAAAGATCATCCAGGTTGACGGAGATTCAGCCGCAGTTCACGGATACTTGTCTGAGTATCCGTCTGTTCTTCAGTTGTGGGGCTTTTCTCCGGGTGAGCCCCTTCGTCATTGACGTTCTTCAATTTTGTGGATTTTCTTATTTTTGCATTTTCTAATCTTCTTCGTTTGTTGTTGCAGTGGCAGCAAATTGGACATCGACGCTCTTCGAGCCCTTACACGTGGGAACACCAAAGAGGCTTTCGCCCGTGTGCCAGTGAAGAAAGGCGGAGCCACAGAGACTGGTTCCGTCGTCCAAGTTCTCAGTGCCCCTGACTCGTCCAAGCCTTCGGGCAAGAAGACCGCCAGGAAGAGCTCTTCAGCTAGAGGAGGTCCTCCCGAGATAGGCGTCCCTCAGGCGTCCCCGTCCAGACGCTCGGGTAGGCCCTCCAAGAGGCCTCGGGACAGCGAGGATGCTGCCAAGGGGGATTCCCAGAAGTCCCCCGTGTTCGTTCCCGGATGGGACTTAACCTCGAGCGACACTGTGCTGGGGGATTCAAACGCAGCCAGAACTTGGCTTCTTGAAGGGATGATCCCTTCTGATCGCCAATATTTGAAGAATCTCCCGGATGACAAGTTTTATGCCAGCGCCTATAGGTAATTCTCTGTCCTTATCTTTTATGTTTCTTCAAGTGACTTCTTTAACATGGTATTTCATATTTTCTTCAGGTACTTCTCTGAAGGGATACACTATATGGGAGAGTGGATGATCCGTTCTGAGCACTTGGCTAATCAGCTTCGGGATGTTGAAAAGGATCGGGAACGAACCGTCATGGAGCTTTTCTAGTCCATCAAGACTGTTGGGTCATTGAAGAGGCGGGACGCAGAAAGGAGTTTGAAGCTGAAGGAGATGTCCAAGAGCAAGGCAGCTCTTAAAGAGGAACTTTCTAAGACCAAGGAAAACTTGGAAGAGGCCCTTAAAGAAAGGAAAAGTTGAGCGCGAGAAAGCTGATATGGAGTCTATTGCCCTTCAACTTCGTGAAGAAGTTCGGGCAGGGAAACTTCCCGTCAGTGCAGACGAGGTGCCTGACGTCGTCCAGAAGGAGATCATCTCTTCTTACCTCGGTACTTCTCAATTCAAGAAACTCCAGTTGGCTCTCTCTGCTTCAACTTATCGCCTCTGGCTCAATGATGCTTTCACTGCAGCTCTCCGACGGGTAGATATTCCTAACCCGAAGGAATTAGCTGGAATGCTGGACGGTAAAGTCTATGAGACTCTTGAAAGAGCCATGCCTGAAGGGATTGAATGCAGAGAACCTTTCAGCCCTCCCGATCCTCTTCTCTATGTTGATGAAGATGAAGAGGTGGGCTCTAGAGAGAGTCATGAGAAAGAAGCTCCTGGCGGCTACGGGCCTGATGAAGACAAGCTTCCCGAATCTGGGAATCCTCCTGAGAGTTGAAAGACTTGACTTTTTCAAGACTTATTTTTTCTTGCTTTTGTTTCTGAGAAACTTTGAATACTTGAACTATTGCTCTTGTTTTTTCGAATTTTTATAAACAATGTAGAATTTTGCGCTTTCTGTAATATTGGTCCTTGTGGCCAAATATTTTGGATGGTAACTTGTAGTTGTTTGCTTCCAACTGAGGCATTAAGCTTCTTTTGACTTGTCCCGAGTATCTTCCCGAGTCACTCCCCTAGCGTAATGCCTTAGAGCTGATGATGTTTGAGTTCTCCCAAGCCTTTATTCCAGTTGGTCTGCCCGAATAGGGTCCCGAATGAAGGTCTTGTAGTGAATTGTATCTCATGTGTCGGAGAAATTCATAAGTGATGGAAAAATTCTCCCGAGTGGCTACCCGAGTGAGGTCCCGAGTGTAACGCCTTTGAAAAAATTCCATCTTATGATAGCCTTTCTTGGTTTTTCTTAAGTGGTGGGGAAATTCTCCCGAATGGCTACCCAAGTGAGGTCCCGAGTGTAACGCCTTTGAATAATTCCATCTTATGAAAGCCTTTCTTAGACTTTCATGAGAAGTGGAAAAATTCTCCTGAGTGGCTACCCGAGTGAGGTCCCAAGTGTGACGCCTTTGAGAAATTCCATCTTATGAGAGCCTTTCTTAGACTTTCATGAGAAGTGGAGAAATTCTCCCGAATGGCTACTCGAGTGAGGTCCCGAGTGTGATGCCTTTGAGAAAGTCCATCTTATGAGAGCCTTTCTTAGACTTTCATGAGAAGTGGAGAAATTCTCCCGAGTGGCTACCCGAGTGAGGTCTTGAGTGTGATGCCTTTGAGAAATTCCATCTTATGAGAGCCTTTCTTAGACTTTCATGAGAAGTGGAGAAATTCTCTCGAGTGGCTACCCGAGTGAGGTCCCGAGAGTGACGCCTTTGACAGATTCCATCTTATGAGAGCCTTTCTTAGACTTTCATGAGAAGTGGAGAAATTCTCCCGAGTGGCTACCCGAGTGAGGTCCCGAGTGTGACGCCTTTGAGAAATTCCAATCTTATGAGAGCCTTTCTTAGACTTTCATGAGAAGTGGAGAAATTCTCCCGAGTGGCTACCCGAGTGAGGTCCCGAGTGTAACGCCTTTGAACTCTCTTGGGTTCTTCGTTGATTTGAAGAGCGCTCCTGGGTTCTTAAGCTTGTTAAGAACTCTCCTGGGCACTTCTTAAAAGGTGGGGAAATTCTCCCGAATAGCTACTCGAGTGAGGCCCCGAGTGTAATGCCTTTGAACTCTCTTGGGTTCTTCGTTGATTTGAAGAGCGCTCCTGGGTTCTTAAGCTTGTTAAGAACTCTCCTGGGCTCTTCTTAAGAACGCTCTTGGGTTCTTGAACTTGTCAAGAACTCTCTTGGGTTCTTCGTTGCTTTGAAGAGCGCTGCTGGGTTCTTAAACTATTTAAGAACTCTCCTGGGCTCTTCTTAAGAACGCTCTCGGGTTCTTGAACTTGTCAAGAACTCTCTTGGGTTCTTCGTTGATTTGAAGAGCGCTCCTGGGTTCTTAAACCTGTTAAGAACTCTCATGGGCTCTTCTTAAGAACGCTCTCGGGTTCTTGAACTTGTCAAGAACTCTCTTGGGTTCTTCGTTGATTTGAAGAGCGCTCCTGGGTTCTTAAACTTGTTAAGAACTCTCCTGGGCTCTTCGTAAGAACGCTCTCAGGTTCTTGAACTTGTCAAGAACTCTCTTGGGTTCTTCATTGATTTGAAGAGCTCTCCTGGGTTCTTAAACTTGTTAAGAACTCTCCTGGGCTCTTCGTAAGAATGCTCTCGGGTTCTTGAACTTGTCAAGAACTCTCTTGGGTTCTTTTGGAGAAATGCTTGTGTCTTCTTCGCTATAACTTTCTTTTCAAGAAAAAGGATGTAAAAAATGGAGACGTAGACTTTATTGAGAATCAAATGGTCTTTCGAATTGCTTGCAAATGCTACATATCTGGACTAATTCTATTGATAGAATTTTCGAAGATTCATGGAATTCCAAGTTCGATCAATTGTCTCGCCCGTGGCTAAGCTTTTTAGCTTGTATGTCCCTGGTTTCGTCTCTTGTTCGACGAGATATGGCCCTTCCCATGTGGGTGAGAGCTTGCCTTGGTTTCTTGGGTCTGATGCCGCAACTTTGCGGAGCACTAAGTCACCCACACGATGTCTTCTATTTTTTACCCGAGCATTGAAGTATCTAGCTACTCGGTTCTGATATCTGTGATTTCGGTATTCTGACATGCTCCGCACTTCGTCTATTAGATCAAGATTGCTCTTCAAGCCTTCTTCGTTTCCTTCTTCATTGAAGTCTGTATATCTCTTTGATTCTGCCAATACCTCCACCAGGACAAGTGCTTCTGTGCCGTAGGCTAGCCGAAAAGGTGTTTCTCTCGTAGGAGTTCTGGCCGTGGTGCGATATGACCAAAGGACGCTTGGTAGTTCTTCAACCCATTTGGCCCGACTTGTCTCCAGACGCTTCTCTTTATTCCATCCAAAAGCGTTCGATTGGTTATTTCAACTTGCCCATTGCTCTGTGGATACACCACGGATGAAGTTCTATGCTCAATATGATATTTTTCACAAAAATTCTTGAAGCCGGCTCCGATAAATTGCTTTCCATTGCCGGTCACAAGGATCTTTGGAATTCCAAATCTGTAGATGATCCTTTATTGAAAGAACTTCTCCATTTGTTTCTCAGTAATGAATGAGAGAGGTTCGGCTTCCACCCACTTAGTGAAATAGTCGATTGCCACGATCAAATATTCTCTATTGTTGGCGGCCTTAGGGAGCTTTCCCACCAAATCCATTCCCCACATGGCGAAGGGAATCGGACTGGAGACAGATGTAAGAGGGACAGCCGGAGTCTTCGGAACAGATGCATGAAGTTGACATTGCTTGCATTTTCTGACATAGTCCACGGCATCTTTCTGAATAGTCGGCCAATAAAGGCCTTGGCGTATTATTTTATGGGCCAAAGCCCGACCTCCCATATGTGCTCCACATATTCCTTCGTGTACCTCGGCTAAGGCGTATTGAGCTTGAGAAGGGCCAACACACTTTAGAAGAGGCTGTGTGACCGATCTTTTATAAAGTTGTTCTTCAATAATGGTGAACTTCGCTGCTTGATTTTTAACTGCCTTAGCCTCCTTGACGTCTTTCGGAAGGATATCATTCTTTAAATATGATATTATTGGGTTCATCCAACTAGGCTCTTCTTCAATATCCATCGCCTCGACTTCTCGAATGCTAGGAATTTCCAACTGTTCAATATAAACGGCTGAGCCTAAGGTTGAGTACTTGGATAAAGGCAACTTGGATAACTCGTCTGCTAATTCATTTTCCTTTCTCGGAATTTGCTTTAATTCAAGATGATCGAAATAATGGCGACAATCGTCAATTTTGGCTAAGTAATTTGCCATTCTTGTTTCATTTGCCTTGTACATGCCGCGAACTTGATTCACGATCAACTGAGAGTCACTTTGGACTTCCAATTCTCGGACTCTTAGGGCTCGTGCAAGTCTTAGTCCTGCTAGAAGGGCTTCGTACTCGGCCTCATTATTAGAGGCTTTGAAGTTGAATCTTAAAGCATAATGAATAGTGAATCCATCCGGGCTGATTAGCATTAGCCCTGCTCCACTCCCCGAAGAGTTGCTTGAGCCGTTGACATATAAAGTCCATAACTCCTGACCAGGTGGATCTTCTACTCCCGAACTGGGCATGCAATTCTCAAGAACAAAGTCGGCTAAAACATGTCCTTTTATAGCTGCACGAGTTCTGTACTCGATTTGGTATTCACTTAACTCAATGGCCCATGTTACCATTCTTCCTGCTAAGTCTGGTTTCTGTAGTATTTTCTTCAACGGGAAGTTGGTCAAGACTACAATTGGATGAGCTTGGAAGTATGGTCTGAGTTTCCGAGATGTGACTACAAGGGCTAAAGCTTGTTTGTCCACATCCGGATATCGCGTCTCGGCATCTACGAGAACATGACTTATGAAATAAATAGGGTTTTGCGAAGTACCTTCTTCTTTTACTAACACCGCGCTTACTGCCGCTGGAGAAATGGCTAAGTATGTGAATAATTGTTCTCCCGTTGAAGGTCAGGCTAAGAGAGGTGGAGTCCCAAGCTTCTCCTTTAACTTCTCAAACACTTTCTGACATTCATCCGTCCAGAGTGTATCCTTTGCCTTCCCGAGGTCTTTAAGAGCCTTGAAGAAAGGCAAACATTTCTCACCCTGTTGCGTCTAGAACTTCTTCGAGGGCCGGATATTGAGATGACCACCTTAAGAGCTCTCTAGCCAAGTTGGAATAATTGGGATGCCTACACACACAAAGAAAAGCAAGAACGGTTCGGCCTAGTTTTGGCCGGGGAACCGCCTCCGACTCCCAAGTCAGCCTAGGCAACAATAAGAGTTCTTGAGAGAGTTCTCAAGAACGTAATGAATAATTTATCAGATGAAGTTCTCGTACCTTTCTCAGTGTAGGAGGTGGGTTTATATAGAGGTTACCTAGAGGCGGCGATTCCTTAAGTTTCGGATCCATAGTTGAGGAGTGAGTGGAGTAGTGGAATAATGGCTCCTTCTTTGTCGCACCAGATAGTGACGTTATGCTGACTCACCTCCATAATTCTCGGAATAGATATGTTGGGTGTTTATGTGTAACTAACTCTTCTTGACTTGGTCAAGAGAGTCTTCTGAGAAATGCTTGAGTTGGATATATATCCTTCCCGAGTGAGGCACTCGGGACCCTTCTCCAACGAAGAGATGAGCCTGCCTAAGGGGGTGTATCTATCCCGAGTGATGCACTCGAGACCTTTTCCAAGGAGGAGATCAGCCAGCCCAAGGGGGTGCATCTGTGACACCCAGCCTAAATCTAGCCCGAAGACCCGATCTTTTTTGGGTGAAGTCGGGTTTTGTTTAATGTTGACTTCGAAGTTTGAACGTGATTTCCGTTTTACTTTCTTTGAAAATCTTAGGAAGATGTCTTTGTGGGCCATCTCAGTAGAAGATATGGTGTTTGACCCAAAACCCATGGATATTGATGATGGTGTTTCCTTATGGAAACCTTACTTGATTTGGTGTTGAACTATTTATTTGTGAAGAAGAACTTGGTTGATGGACCTAAAGCTTAGTTGGACCTGGTTTGAAGACTTCCCTCCATACTAGGTAAGTAGTATGATGTGTTGAAAGAAGCCCATCCAAAAATATTGAAGTTAGGCCCATTAAATCCCTATTTTTGAACAAGTTGTCCAGGCAGTGGCATTTTGGTAAATATCTGTTTTGAAGGTTTTCAAAAGCTTTATTTCTTTTAATTTCGTGGTAAACTATTCCCACCATGTTTCTAAACCTCTAGATAGTGTGGGATCGACCTTTGAACTTCCTCTTTGGCAACCAATCAACCAACAGGGTCAGTTTGGTCAGTTTGGTGAAACCCTAGTAACTCTTGAACTCTTTGTGCTATCTAAAAGGGGGAACTCCATGTGTTTCACTCCCACTATGTTTCTAAGCCTTGGAGAACGTGGGAAGATCCCTAGATCCTCTCCTTCGAAGCCAAGAAAGATCCTCAAGCATCTCTTCAGATTTCTTCATCGGTTTCTCTTCTAAAATGTTGGTATTCAATTCGCTTCTTCTTTAATTCATTCTTTCTTCTCTACTTCTGATTTTCTGATCATGAGAAGGGTGTTACACTACTGTAATGACCTCTTCTTTAATTCTTTTAACCCTAGAGTGAATTCCCCAATTCACTCTATGATCTTGAAGCCATATGGCGATGATCCTTGAATTTGATTCCACCAAAGCTCTTAATGATACTTTCCCTAATTTCCTACCTATCTTTATTATTGTGGGGAAGGTCTCATATTATTACCATGACCTTCCCTTGTGTCCTCATGATTGAGGAGTTGATCCTTGTTTTTCTTTGGAACAATTGGCAACCCTTTTATTTTCTATTAATTCATTGGACCCTCCGCAAAACCTTTCTTGATTGTAAATTCTTTGCCCTAAGGGTGAATCTTTATTCTCCTTAGTCTTTTCGTGGGATACACGGATTCTTGTTAGTAAATCCCTAGTTGTATGATTTGAATTTGTTTCCCTTCACTTTAATTGAGAACCTTATTTTCTCTCATTAGTAGACCCTTTCTAATTCCATTCTTTATTTTGAAATACTAATGAGATTTTCCTTTATCTATCTTGGGTTGTTTTTGTGAGAATTAATTATGGGTAACTCTCATGAGAGGTAACCAACTCTTATGAGAGGTAACCATATATGAAACCCTATTGTTCTTTTATTTGTTGGAAACTTCCCAACACTTTTTCAGATTGTGCATTCTTTGTTTCTCTTTCCCTTGGGTGATATTTGTGTTAACCTAAACTTGATCACTATATTTTCTTCATGATCTATGTTTAACCTAATTAGGATTTCTAATTATTCTTTCTTCGTTCTTGTTCTTTTTGAGATCAGGAAGAAGATGATGCATCCTTGCAACCATCTATTCCATGATCTCATTCTATTCTTTGAGATCTATGATCATCATCATGATCTTAACCCTAGTCAAATAAATTCTTTGAAACCCTAATCCTTTTATGATCTTTCTGGAAACCTCTTGTAACCTTCCATGTGAGGGAAACCTCATGGGTAATGTTTCTGTTAACATAAACTAGATTTCCTATGATTTCTTGTTATTTTCTTGATAACAATCATTCCCTCTCTTTCCGTGATCATAACCTTTTCATGAGCCATATGTTATGATGAAACCCTAACCCCTTTATTACAAACCTATTATGATTGATTTTTCGGACTATGATCTCTCCCATGTCTTCATTTGGGTTTGGTTGTACTTGGTCTTCAACCCCATGAGCAAAGCACCCTTGTATAGCAATATACTTGGGGGCGGTTACTAGTGGCGGTTGATTAAACCAAGCGACCGCCTTAAGCGACCGCCCGGTTCTGCTTGCGGGAAAATGCCCTATTTTGCCCCCTGTTCGTTATAAATAGCATCCCTCGCCCTATTAACGCATTATTTTGTTCGGGATTGCTATTTTGGGCGATTAGGCGGCAGTGGAATCGTGCGGGATTCAACTCTGAAGTGCTGTTAATGATATAAAACCTTTTCTCTTCTATTCTTGGTGATTCTTGTTAAGGTAATGAACCTCCATCTTCTATTCTCTTCTTTTTAACCTCTGATTGATATGAACCCATCCCCATTTTGTTGGTGGTTACCCAATTGATTTGTTGTATCTCCCTTTCCAATGTTCTTGATGAGATCCTGTCCAGAAACGAATACCCGCATTTGTTTAATGGATGGATCCCATCAAGGGGAATGATTTGGGTAATAAATCTTTGTTAATTCTAGGGTTTCTTGTTACCCCCTTGTTCTAGACTTATTAAGCTTGAATTTCGGACTAAGATCATCCCAAAACGGATTAAAATCGGATGATAAAAAGTCTGATTTTCGGAGTTGGAAACCTGTCGAAACAGGGCGGTCGCTTGTGGAGGTCGCTTAACTTAAGCAACCGCCACAAGCAACCGGCTGGTTTCCAGTAACTGTGTAGGTTTGATTTTTGAATTGTTTTGACTCTTGACTCTTATACATTCTTGTAACCCTATGCCTAGGTGTTCTCTGTTTCAAATAAAAGTCTTATAATAGTTTTTGGATTGCAAGTTAGAGGACTTCTACTAAATTACAGGTAAGGACATGCATTCTTATTTATATGCAATTACATATACATGATGATTCGTTGTTCTATTTACTATTCTTTGATCATGTAACTTGTCAGTAATTGTATAAAGCATGTGAATCTTATTGTACACTTGCTGTTTGTGGTGTTCTTTGATGTACTTCATCTTTTATGATATTGCACAACTGTTCATGATATGATAAAGAGTGATGTAGTGTGATTGTGATGGAAGGGGTATTCCATTGGGATATCTTGGCTTGGGATATCGGAAGGTCCGTGGAATGGGACACATGCCCGCTGATGTCTCCAAAGCACTATCATGATTACTTGATGACATACTTAGGGAGTCTAGAATTGCATGGCTAGGTACCCCACATGCTATTACCCTTTCGGCAGGGGAATTGAAGCCGGGTGACCCGTGACAATGGTGACGTGACTATGTTTCATCCAACAGCGGTAACCAGTCCGTGCGGAGACTCGTGGTCCACTATTGGTCATGTAATGGTAGGGTTGCATATGTTAGGGTTGGGCTCATGGACGTCCAAGGAGCGGACCGGGTGTCGCGAGGAGTCATGAGAGCATCCGCCCCAATAATATGTGGATGACCATAGGGTTAAGGAGTGGAGCCCAACAGAGGTAGCCAGTCCGTGAGGATTCACACTCCTAGGTTGTGAAGGATACTGAACCGAGTTGGTTGGTGCCATAGGGGAAGTATCTGGACTTCATATAGTATTTTACCATTATGACCTTGCATTGGATTAGAAACCCCGACATGCGCCAGTACTCATTGCCAATGGTCGTGGTGAGAGAGTGTTGACTTAACCCCCAGCCACGGTTTTGAGAGCCAGGTGTGGACTTACCCCTTTGCCCAGGATCCCTACAGAGGTAACCAGTCCTTGCCGGATCAGAGTGATGAGACTTACCCAAAGGAGGGCTGGTGTATATCTTAAAGCATGTCAGCCATTTAGAGACTTGCATAGTTAGATCTTAGTAGCATTTCATATTTCTGCATACCATCCATATCATTTCATCTGTGCATTCGTGGATTGTATTGACATATATATGAGAATTGCTTGTTCCTTACTGAGTTCGTTGGAACTCATTCCTTTCATTGTATGTATTATATAAACTGTACAGATGGTTGCACAATGTCGGAAGTTGGAGATGATTCGTATGAAAGAGCCTTCTTGTTTGAAGCTGATGTGAGACAGACAGTGGTACATGGACTTGCAGAGCATGAAGCCTCATGAAGATGAAGATTATTTAGTTATTCTTTTTTCTTCCGCTGAACTCGATATTACATTTGATTCTTGATTCTTTCCTTTGATTATTTCTTGGATATTTATTGGAGTATTTGGACTCCTGTAACCTTTTTATTAATTATTGCACTATTCTTGCTCTTGATTACAGGTATTTGTATTTATTATTATTGATAGACTAAAACCATGGATCCTGTGACGGATCGCACCCACGGGTCGTCCAG
Organism: Hakea prostrata; assembly: GCF_041222555.1. Classification (NCBI taxonomy): domain Eukaryota; kingdom Viridiplantae; phylum Streptophyta; class Magnoliopsida; order Proteales; family Proteaceae; genus Hakea; species Hakea prostrata. The sequence continues at coordinate 12,756,869 of NC_142609.1, read as the reverse complement.
CGGGTAACCGGGCCTGGCGGGCGGGGGGGGGCCAGCCTTTTTCGGGGGGCGGGGGGCGGGACCCTTTATGAGGGAAGAGATGCACCAGCCCGAGGGAGGTGTATTTCTCCCGGGGGGGGGGACTCGGGACCTTAATTCCCCACAACAGAGCTCCCCATTCCGTGCGATTGACTTCTCGAACGTATGGAATGTTATTCCCTGGCTTCTTAGAAAATTTCCTTTCTTCTCGGAGAAACTTTAAGATGTCGTCTTGAATGAGAGCCATTATTTCTCCAAGGCCTTGGTAACTCCCAACCATCATACTAATTCACATTTATTGCTGCTTCTGATATGCGAATGGTCATGTTTTCTCAGTCGTTGATTTACTCGATCATGGGCCGTTTGATTGAGATCTTGAGTCCCTCAATCTCAACCGATGTGTCTGTTCATTGTTGGTCGTTGGATCGCGACCTTTCATGTCCAGATCTTAACCGTCGCCTTGCTTGATTCACGACCATTGGATGTGTCTCTTCATCTTCCTCCTCCTCACTATAAATAGAGGTTCAATCCTCTTTTTACTCTTTTGCTTGCAAACTCTCTCTGAAGTCTCCTGACTGCGTTGCTTGCTTTCTTCAACCAGCTATTCCAATCCTTCGACCAATAAGTTATCTCTAACTTTTCTCCATTTCTTTCCTTTGTCATTTCTGCATTATGGATAAGTTGAGAAAAGGCAAGGAACTAGCCCGAGCCCCCTCCCGACTGGAGGTCCCGACTATTGAGATATCCAGTCCCGAGACGTCTTCCCGAACTCAATCTATGCATTATTCCAGTGAAGATGGTTTCTCTGATTCTTCTATTGTTAGAGCTACTGCTGACTTAGCTAGGGACGACCCTCTTGACCAAGAACCCCCATGCTTTGATTTAGGAATGGACTTAGTCAATTTCGATGCTTCTGTAAACTCTTTGGCTGAGCAGGAGGTTGATAGTATTAGTCAATCTCCTGCTAAATTCCGAGTTGCTAGTCAGAGGCATTATTCGCCTCGTCTACCCCTTTCTCGTCCTCAAGATTGCCGGAATCGTTGACCACCATTTCTCCCTACCAAGTTGTTTTCTGAAGAGGAAACTCTTGAAGAAAGGAACAAACCAAAGACGCCCTCTCACATTGACTATGATCTCAAGTTTTGGGGTCCCGAATTCTATCCCAGGGATCTTAACCAAAACCATCTCCAGCGTTTAAGGGATTTCTCTGAAATTCGAGAGGATTATTCCTTCTTGCTCCCGTCTCTATCCAGTCGGGTTAAAGAGACCCCGGATGGGGCCTTCTCCCTTTATTATGATGCTTTCTTAGCGGGTCTTCGCCTTCCCGTCCAGAAAATTATTGAAGACCTTCTAATTCATTATGGAATTTCTCCTTCCAACCTTATTCCAAATAGTTGGAGAAATGTCACCTGTTTCATGGGTTTCTGTCATAATGTTGGAGTCGAACCAACATTCCCCCTTCTCCAGTGTTTCTTCGAAGTTAAGAGTCAGTAGAAGGGGGGTTGGCTCTCTCTTCAACGTCGGGCAACCGACGCGGTGGACTGGTCGGGCAACATCATTTTGCCGGGGTCTATGCCTACGTCCACCAAGGGGTGGAGACATCACTTTTTCTTCTACAAGCCCCCGGTCCCGCCGCTATTCCCAACTGCTTTTGTGAAGAAATCCAAATTAGATCTTAAAGAACCCAATATTCTCATTGAGTTATCCACCGCCGAAGAAGCGGCTTTAGAAAAGATCATCCAGGTTGACGGAGACTCAGCCGCAGTTCATGGATACTTGTCTGAGTATCCGTCTGTTCTTCAGTTGTGGGGCTTTTCTCCGGGTGAGCCCCTTCGTCATTGACGTTCTTCAATTTTGTGGATTTTCTTATTTTTGCATTTTCTAATCTTCTTCGTTTTTTGTTGCAGTGGCTAGCAAATTGGACATCGACGCTCTTCGAGCCCTTACACGTGGGAACACCAAAGAGGTTTTCGTCCGTAAGCCAGTGAAGAAAGGCGGAGCCACGAGAACTGGTTCCGTCGTCCAAGTTCTCAGCGCCCTTGACTCGTCCAAGCCTTCGGGCAAGAAGACCGCCAGGAAGAGCTCTTCAGCTGGAGGAGGTCCTCCCGAGATTGGCGTCCCTCAGGCGTCCCCGTCCAGACGCTCGGGTAGGCCCTCCAAGAGGCCTCGGGATAGTGAGGATGCTGCCGAGGGGGATTCCCAGAAGTCCCCCGTGTTCGTTCTCGGATGGGACTTAACCTCGAGCGACACTGTGCTGGGGGATTCAAACACAGCCAAGGCTTGGCTTCTCTAAGGGATGATCCCTTCTGATCGCCAATATTTGAAGAATCTCCCGGATGACAAGTTTTATGCCAGCGCCTATAGGTAATTCTCTGTCCTTATCTTTTATATTTCTTCAAGTGACTTCTGTAACATGGTATTCCATATTTTCTTCAGGTACTTCTCTGGAGGGACACACTATATGGGAGAGTGCATGATCCGTTCTGAGCACTTGGCTAATCAGCTTCGGGATGTTGAAAAGGATCGGGAACGAACCGTCATGGAGCTTTTCTAGTCCATCAAGACTGTTGGGTCATTGAAGAGGCAGGACACAGAAAGGAGTTTGAAGCTGAAGGAGATGTCCAAGAGCAAGGCAGCTCTTAAAGAGGAGCTTTCTGAGACCAAGGAAAACTTGGAAGAGGCCCTTAAAGAAAAGGAAAAGTTGGAGCGCGAGAAAGCTGATATGGAGTCTATTGCCCTCCAACTTCGTGAAGAAGTTCGGGCAGGGAAACTTCCCGTCAGTGCAGACGAGGTGCCTGACGTCGTCCAGAAGGAGATCATCACTTCTTACCTCGGCACTTCTCAGTTCAAGAAACTCCAGTTGGCTCTCTCTGCTTCGACTTATCGCCTCGGGCTCAATGATGCTTTCACTACAGTTTTCCGACGGGTAGATATTCCTAACCCAAAGGAATTAGCCGGAATGCTGGACGGTAGAGTCTATGAGACTCTTGAAAGAGCCGTGCCTGAAGGGATTGAATGCAGAGAACCTTTCAGCCCTCCCGATCCTCTTCTCTATGTTGATGAAGATGAAGAGGTGGGCTCTGGAGAGAGTCATGAGAAAGAAGCTCCTGGCGGCGTCGGGCCTGATGAAGACAAGCTTCCCGAATCTGGGAATCCTCTTGAGAGTTGAAAGACTTGACTTTTTCAAGACTTACCTTTTCTTGCTTTTGTTTCTGAGAAACTTTGAAACTTGAACTTTTGCTCTTGTTTTTTCGAATTTTTGTAAACAATGTTGAATTTGCGCAACTTTACGCTTTCTGTAATATTGGTCCTTGTGGCCAAATATTTTGGATGGTAACTTGTAGTTGTTTGCTTCCAACTGAGGCATTAAGCTTCTTTTGACTTGTCCCGTGTATCTTCCCGAGTTACTCCCCTAGCATAATGCCTTAGAGTTGATGATGTTTGAGTTCTCCCAAGCCTTTATTCTAGTTGGTCTGCCCGAATAGGATCCCGAATGAAGGTCTTGTAGAGAATTGTATCTCATGTGTCGGAGAAATTCATAAGTGATGGAGAAATTCTCCCGAGTGGCTACCCGAGTGAGGTCCCGAGTGTAACGCCTTTGAATAATTCCATCTTATGAAAGCCTTTCTTGGTTTTCATAAGAGGTGGGGAAATTCTCCCGAATGGCTACCCGAGTGAGGTCCCGAGTGTAACGCCTTTGAATAATTCCATCTTATGATAGCCTTTCTTGGTTTTCATAAGAGGTGGGGAAATTCTCCCGACTGGCTACCCGAGTTAGGTCCCGAGTGTAATGCCTTTGAATAATTCCATCTTATGGAAGCCTTTCTTGCTTTTTCATAAGAGGTGGGGAAATTCTCCCGAATGGATACCCGAGTGATGTCCCGAGTGTAACGCCTTTGAATAATTCCATCTTATAAAAGCCTTTCTTGGTTTTCATAAGTGGTGGGGAAATTCTCTCGACTGGCTACCCGAGTGAGGTCCCGAGTGTAACGCCTTTTAATAATTCCATCTTATGAAAGCCTTTCTTAGTTTTCATAAGAGGTGGGGAAATTCTCCCGAATGGCTACCCGAGTAAAGTCCTGAATATAATGCCTTTGAACTCTCTTGGGTTCTTCGTTGATTTGAAGAGCGCTCCTGGGTTCTTAAGCTTGTTAAGAACTCTCCTGGGCTCTTCATAAGAACGCTATTGGGTTCTTGTGAAGAAATGCTTGTGTCTTCTTCGCTATAACTTTCTTTTCAAGAAAAAGGATGTCAAAAATAGAGACGTAGACTTTATTGAGAATCAAATGGTCTTTCGACTTGGTTGCAAATGCTACATATCTGGACTAACTCTACTGATAGAATTTTCGAAGATTCATGGAATTCCAAGTTTGTCTCATGGAATTCCAAGTTCGTTCAATTGTCTCACCCGTGGCTAAGCTTTTTAGCTTGTATGTCCTTGGTTTCGTCTCTTGTTCGACGAGATATGGCCCTTCCCATGTGGGTGAGAGCTTGCCTTGGTTTCTTGGGTCTGATGTCGCAACTTTGCGGAGCACTAAGTCACCCGCACGATGTCTTCTATTTTTTACTCGAGCATTGAAGTATCCAGCTACTCGGTTCTGATATCTGTGATTTCGGTATTCTGACATGCTCCGCACTTCATCTATTAGATCAAGATTGCTCTTCAAGCCTTCTTCGTTTGCTTCTTCATTGAAGTCTGTATATCTCTTTGATTCTGCCAATACCTCCATCGGGACAAGTGCTTCTGTGCCGTAGGTTAGCTGAAAAGGTGTTTCTCCCGTAGGAGTTCTGGCCATGGTGCGATATGACCAAAGGACGCTTGGTAATTCTTCCACCCATTTGGTTCGACTTGTCTCCAAATGCTTCTTTATTCCATCCAAAAGCGTCCTATTGGTTATCTCAACTTGCCCATTGCTCTGTGGATACGCCACGGATGAAGTTCTATGCTCGATGTGATATCTTTCACAAAAATTCTTGAAGCCGGCTCCGACAAATTGCTTTCCATTGTCAGTCACAAGGATCTTTGGAATTCCAAATCTGCAGATGATCCTTTCTTGAAAGAACTTCTCCATTTGTTTCTCAATAATGGATGAGAGAGGTTCGGCTTCCACCCACTTAGTGAAATAGTCGATTGCCACGATCAAATATTCTCTATTGTTGGCGGCCTTAGGGAGCTTTCCCACCAGATCCATTCCCCACATGGCGAAGGGAATTGGACTGGAGACAGATGTAAGAGGAACAGCTGGAGTCTTCAGAACAGATGCATGAAGTTGACGTTGCTTGCATTTCTTGACATAGTCCACGGCGTCTTTCTGAATATTCGGCCAATAAAGGCCTTGGCGTATTATTTTATGGGCCAAAGCCTGACTTCCCATATGTGCTCCACATATTCCTTCGTGTACCTCGGCTAAGGCATATTGGGCTTGAGAAGGGCCAACACACTTTAGAAGAGGTTTTGTGACTGATCTTTTATAAAGCTGTTCTTCAATAATGGTGAACTTCGCTGCTTGATTTTTAACTGCCTTAGCCTCCTTGACGTCTTTTGGGAGGATATCATTCTTCAAATATGATATAATCGGGCTCATCCAACTAAGCTCTTCTTCAACATCCATTGCCTCGGCCTCCCGAATGCTAGGAATTTCTAACTGTTCAATATAAACGGCTGAGCCTAAGGTCGAATATTTGGATAAAGCCAACTTGGATAACTCATCTGCTACTTCATTTTCCTTTCTCGGAATTTGCTTTATCTCAAGATGATCGAAATAATGGCGACAATCATCAATTTTGGCTAAGTAATTTGCCATTCTTGTTTCCTTCTCCTCGTACACACCACGAACTCCGATCTAGAAATGAATCTGTTTAAGGCTGCTACTCTTCCGGTTAAGCATTGAATATCCCTAACCGTCTTTGGCGATTCCATCTCGAGCAAGGCTTTGATTTCTTCTGGGTTGGCCTCGATTCCTCGTTGGGATACCATAAATCCAAGGAATTTTCCGAAAGAAACTCCAAACGCGCACTTCTCTGGATTTAGCCTCATCTGATATGTTCTTAAAGTATCAAAGACTTCTTCGAGATCTTCCAGATGACTTCTTCGGACGGTACTCTTAATGAGCATATCATCCACATATACTTCCATATTTCTTCCTATTTGGTCTTTGACGACTTTGTTTACCATTCTCTGATAAGTGGCCCCAGCATTCTTCAAGCCGAAGGGCATTACTTTGTAGAAGTAACTTTCTCGATCTGTTATGAAGGCCGTATCCCTCTCGTCCTTGGGATTCATCATAATCTGATTATATCCCGAGTAAGCGTCCATGAAGCTTAATACTTCATGTCCTGCCGTGGCGTCGATCAAAAGGTTGATCTGGGGAAGTGGATTGCAATCCTTTGGGCATGCTTTATTCAAATCTGTGTAATCCGTACACATTCTCCATTTGCCGTTGGCTTTCTTCACCATTACTACATTCGCCAACCAAGTTGGACATTCTATTGGTTTTATGAAACCCGATTGCTCTAGCTTCTCCACTTCGTTTCTGATGGCAGCATGTTTCTTGAGCGAAAAATTCCTTCTTTTTTGGATCATTGGAATTGCATCGTCCTTGATCCATAAGCTGTGTTCTGCAACTCTTCGATCTATTCCGGGCATGTCTTCGGCCGACCATGCGAATACATCTAGGTTGTTCTGGAGAAACTCGGTCAATTCTTCCTTGAATTCTGTAGGTTGTTCTGAACCGATCATAGTCCCCCTCTTGGGAAGATCCGAATGAAGTTGTATTCGCTCAAGCTTTTTAACAGGTTCGGCTCTCTGCATAGCTTCTTCATCCCGGTCATCCCGAATTTCAATACTCATTGTATTGCCCGATCTCTTGGTTCTTCTGACTTTCTTGAGATAATTCACATAACATTGTCTGGAGAGTCGCTGATCAGAAGAGCACTCCCCGACTCCTGCTGTGGTTGGAAACTTCAACTTCATATGTGTTGGAGAAACCACCGCCCCTAAGGCGTTAAGAGTTGGTGTCACATCCCGCCCCAAATCCACCCAGGGGGTACCCTATCTGGGTTACTCGGGAGTGATCCACAGCCCAACAGATCCAGTTTAGGAACGATCATATCCACTTATCACAATAATATAATCAAAAGCAAGAACAATTCTTTGTATTCAAATAATTTAATAATAAAAGTTAAGAAATAATCACAGAAGGATCATAAAGAACATCGGAGTGCGGAATAACAAGTACCAAATCAAAAGACAACTGTGCGGAAGGTAGATCGAAATAAGGTAAAGGTTAAAACCAGATCCCCAAAGAAAGGAAATAAAAAGGTAAGCAACTATGTTATAATTTCTTCTAACTTATACAATGTCTCCTCAATAACATAATCATAAGAAACTAAGCCAGGCCGGATCCACTCCTGACAAATATGAGTCTTGAACTGGTAGCCTTCACCGATGTAGTCACCATAGCCAAAGTGGTATGAGTCACCAACTTAGTCCTCAAAGTGTTGACCGTCACAGTCAATAGTAGAAGTACCTGCAGAAAAGTCTAACAAAATATGTTGCAAAAAGGAGTGAGTTCAAAAGAACTCAGCAAGGAAAGTTATTCCATAATACATAGGCCATGTGATATCAATCGTTAAATGATGCAGATGATATGAGACATAAGATGCAAATATGATTCTAACTCTAAGTATGCTGGTCTCTATAGTAGACATGCTTTAAGTCAAAACACCATACTTCTTTAAGTAGTCTCAGTCACTCATCACCGGGGGGAATTGGGTCCTGCATCCCTCTCGGACAAATCCATGGTTGGAGGTTTCGGTCACCACTCTCTCACATCACCATTTGGTGTAAGTATTGGCGCATGTCAAGGTATAACCTAGCCCAATGCATGTCATCTACTTAATCATATCATGTCAGTTCCAGATACGTCCATTCCTCCCCTCTCGGGATCCTTTCCGGTATCCTTCACACTAGAGTCACGGATATTACTCACCGGACTCATCAACCCTATTGGTCATCCACAAATGGTAAACGGGAAGCTCTCACGTCCCCTCACGGATCATTTCACCGGTCTTGAGTGCCCGTGAGCCCAAGTCTAGCCATTTGCAATCCTACCAATAAATGGCCCCTTCCGGGTATCTGCAATGCAATTTATGTCCTCTCACGGAGTGGTTACCGGTCTTGAGCGCCCACAAATCCACACTACTACCACGGGTCGTTCGGTCTCAATGCCCTTCCGAATCGGGTCTGATATGATAGGGACATCCTAGCCATACATCTAGACAAATCCTATGTATGTCATCCAATGATCCAGGAAAGCGTCGATGGGCATCTTCGGAGAACATCCCATACTATTCCCTCCGATGTTCAAGGACAGAAGTACCAGTAGGGCACTCCCCAATCCCAAATCATACCTAAGCAATCACATGCTTATTTCCATCCATTACATATCAATAATACATTATCATATTGAAAACATGTCATAACATATCATAATACAGTGTATAAATAAATGATAAGAATAAGTAAACATGATAAACCAAGTAATTAAGCATGGTGCTACTGTCATAAGGTCACTACAGTAGTCATATGATATCTAAAATCAACTAATAAGTTGAGTCTACTAAGTTACCAACAACAGTGTAAAAGTCATACAGTCTATGTTATATGGCAATAACTGTCCTTACCTCAAATTGTGAAGAAGATGATCCGAAGTCACAAGAGAATGGTCCAATTATAGTCTTAAAGCCCTAAACAAACATACATGAAGGATTAGAGAAGAAATCAAAACAATCGGAGATCGAATGGATCAAAACTGGGCAAAAGTTTCTGACAGCAACTTTGTTGGTAGATACATTGGGTCGATAGTATCGACCAACAAGCATCGACCAATAGACTCTCGGACAGCAAGCTGGCTTTTTGGGTTTTGGCTCAAAATTGGTCTTTCGGGTCTCGGATCGATACGAAACTTGGGGAACAGTTCAAACACAATATAGAGACACTAATTATCAAAGAATTAACATCATCCAATGGTCAAATTAGAAATCCCCAAATTGGCATATCAAGTTCAAGAGTTGTTAATCATGGCATTGGCTATTTCTTTGGGTTTTGGCTCAAAATTGGTCTTCCGGGTCTCGAATCGATACAAAATTTGGTGGGATGCTTAAGAACAGTAGCAGGAGACTACGTAGCAAGAATTAACATGATCCAATGGTCGAATTGAAAACCCCCAATTTGAGGTCTTAGGTTCAATCTTGCAAGAATCATGTTCTTCAATGAAATCAATTGCAAGAGAACTTAGGAATTAAGCAATAGGATGATGAATAACAGAATATAAACAATTACTAACATATAATCAGACTTATTTGCTAAAGAAAATCAGATTAAGAAGATGAACTCATGTTTCCATGAAGAGGAAATCAAAATAAGAAAGCAAGAACATCAAATATGAGAATCATAGCATGGAAAGGATGAAGAGAGGTTTAATCAAAGCAAAAGAGCTTGTAGAAGAGGTGGTTGCAAGGTTGCAGCACCTTCTTCACGAACTTAGTAGCAAGAACAAGATGGGGTAGGAGCAGATTAGAGAGAGAGTGAGAGATTACATACCTTGGAGAAGAGATTAGAGAAGAGAGACAATGATTCTTGAAGAAGATCAACACCCAAGCCAAGGAGGAGGTTTAAAGGAGCTTTCCCAAGTTCTCAGATGTTGAAATGAGTGAAATAATGATTTAGGTTCGAGGTTTCACTTAAAAGGACAAAGGAATATCCAAAAAGCATCTTTTTCACGATTTCTGGCTTGTTTTGGTCGATACCTTTGGTTGATAGTATCGACCAACAGTATCGACCAACAGAGTCTCAACAGGATTTTCAGGAATAGTTCAGCAACTTCGAAGAGGGATTCGGAAGGCTATACAAGGTCAAATTGAGTGATTTTTTCTCCTAAAAGTCAATAAAGAAGTCTAGTTTCCAGAAATACATTTGGATCAAGCATGGGAGTTCATTAGGTCCATCAAATAAGCTCACCTTCTTCAATGCGCAAGCAGGATTTGCCAGACATAGTTCAGCAACTTCGGACAAGGATTTGGAGGGCTATATGGGGTCAAATTGGGTGGGGTTTTCTCCTACAAGTCCATCAAGAAGTCTAGTTTTTAGAAATACTTTCGGATTGTGCATAGGTGTTCATTAGGTCTACCAACTAATTCACCCCTCTTCGGTGCGCAGATTCAAAACTAACACTGACAATGCTCTCAAGTGAGGGGCATCATCGTCAATGTCCATGGGCTTGGGCTCCGACACCAAATCATCAACCAAAAGGGTACACAAGGACTTTTCCCACCACTTCGGGTCATTGGATCAACAGACAATACAAATTCCGGGCCGGGTCAAGGTAAGGATAAGGCCGGACATGGCCTCCTAAGGCTTTCAAGGATAACAACAATGAAATCAAGGTCCAACTTCAAGGTCTAACATTAAACAAGTCTTTCTTTATCCCAAAACAAATAGGGTATCCCAGGATAGGTTTGGGCTGGATGTCACATTCTCACCCCCTTAAAATAATTTCGTCCTCGAAATTGGGAGAGGACTAGGATTCTAAGGAGATGGTGGTACTTCGCTTTTATCTTGACTTTTCTTCTCCCAAAATCTTCGGAAAACAAAGAAAAACAATAAATCTTTTGTAAGAAAACAAGGAATAAATCTAACATGCTTTGAAATCAAATTTAGAGTATGATAATGGCCTCTTGAAGACTTCACAAGGATCATGGTAAAGATCAATATGAAGATCATAAAACCTTAAGAATGAAAGGAGATTGTAGAAGAGATGGTTGCAAGGATGCAGCATCTTCTTCATAGTCTCAATCACAAAGAATAAAACATAGTAAGAGTAAAGTAAGATCATGGCTTTATGAAGATTTCATAAGGATCATGGTAAAGATCAATATGAAGATCATAAAACCCAAAAAAAATGAAAAGAGATTGTAAAGAGATGGTTGCAAGGATGCAACATCTTCTTCTAAATCTCAATCACAAAGGGTAAAACATAGTAAAAGTAGATCAATACAATACAAGAGAGATTACTAACCTTTGATTGAGAAACAAAGGATGAAAAGCTTGAAGTCTTGAAATAATTAGAAGGAATAACAAATCATGAAGATCACATTTCATTTCCCTTCGAAATCATCATGTGGGGAAAACACAAGGTTATAGGGTGTATGGAGGTCCACTCTAGAACAGCAGGGATAGGAGGATCAGTCATGGGAATTACTTAAGATCACCCTCCTATCAATGGGAAATAAAAGGCACAAGAAGAAATAGAGGGGAGAAAAGATCAGTTTCGGGGTAGACTTCTACCAATTGAAACTAGGCAACTCGTACGACAGAGAATAAACAAACAATGTATATGGTAGGTATGCATTTGGCACAGCAGGAAGGTTAGGATTAGGTGGGATTTCACAGTTGGCCTCCCGAGTAAGACGTTGTAAGCTGAAAGGTCCTGAACCACCATGAATGTTGCTTGGACGACTGCATCCCAAGGAGAGGTCCCGATCCTTAGATCCAATTGGATGGTCCCTTCGGATATGGCGGACAACCCGGCGAACCCATATAAGTGAGTCCCGCATGGAGTCATCATCTCGTCCTCAAACTTCAATTTCTTAAATGCTTCATAAGATAGTAAGTCGGCGGAAGATCCCGTGTCTACAAGAACGCGGTGAACTTCCCGATTTGCCAATTTCACTTTGATAACTATAGCATCGTCGTGAGGAGAAGTGATGCCCTTGAGATCTTCGTCGGTGAAGGTTATTGGATCTGGGCATAAGTCATTTCTTTGTTTTCTTGGCAACTGCATCGATCCAACGAACCGTGCCTTTTGCTTCACCTTCTTGATGGATTCTTCCGTCGGATTTCCCAAAACAATGTAAATGGGGGAAAATTCCCGAGTGTCGGGTCTCTTCTCGGGATTCTTGTCTGCCCTCTCGGGACTTTTGGATCTGAGTCTTTCTGTTGATCTAGGTGGGGACTTCTCTCGATCTTGTCGCTTCTTCTGAAGATACTTTTCAAGATGCCCTTCTTGGATGAGTTTCTCGATCTCGATCTTTAGATTTTTGCACTCATCCGTATGGTGGCCGTAGTCTTTGTGAAAGCGGCAATACTTTGTCATATTCCTATCTTCGGGTCGGGTTCTTATCTTGCCCGGCCACTTCAAGTTTTCTTTATCTCTGATCTGTAATAGAATTTCTGACCTCTTAGTATTAAGATGTGTAAAGTCTCCATTGGCGAGTCTTTTTTTCCAACCTCCCTTTTTGTCATCTCTTGCTCAAGCATTTGAATTCTGACCTCTTTCTCCATAATTCTTCTTTTCCTTTACGCCTCTCGTAGACTCTTCTCGGGCTTCGATAACTTCTGCAATTGTTGCTTGTTTTTGGCATTTCTTAAGAAGTGCTCCATAAGTTTTTGGCTTATCTTGGAGCAATACCTCAAGCAAACGTCTTTGGGTTATTCCACTCCAGAGTGCATTGTACGCCACCGTGTCATCCAACTCTTCTACCTCGATAGCCACTTTATCGAATCTTAGAAGGTAGTCCCAAACGGACTCATTCGGTTTCTGCCTAATGGCAAAAAGGCTATCTGCTGTATTCTTACTCCTGATGCAACTTCGGAACCAGGCAATAAATTTTCTCCCGAGCTCTCGGAAGTTTCGGATGGATCTCGGCTGTAGGCTAGAAAACCACTTTATCGCCGGGCCTTTAAGAGATGCCGGGAAAGTTCGGCATAATAGCTCATCTTCTCGACCAATAACAGCCATGACAGATTTGAAATAACTAATATGTTCACGAGGATTTGATTTACCTTCGTAGGGAGTGAACGTCGGCATGATGAAGTTGGGTGGAAGAGGTGCTCTCATGACTACCTCTGCGAAAGGCTCTCGGTCAACAACGTCGTAGTCGTCATCTAGGTCCCGATCATCAAGCCTTCTCTCCATGGCATCTAATCTTCTCCCGAGACCATGCGCCTCTTGACATTCTTGCAGAGACCGAACACTTCCAAGATCAGAATATTGGGAAGTTGGTCCATGAGAAGATCCATACTGACTAATTGATCCTCTCGGGTCACCAGATCTGGAATATCCTCTTCTGTGGCTTGCGCCTTCTTGTTCTTGAACTCCTTCATTTCGGCGTCCCCGTCTGGGTAAGTCTTGAGTTTGCTTGAGGCCAGCCAAACGATTGAACACACTTCCCCTCGTCCGATCTCCTCGGGGAAGTGGTTCTTCAATACTAACTCCTTGAGATCTTTCTCCAACTCGTTCGGTTGGTCGTCTTGGTATTCTGGGATTTCTCCTTTCTTCATTCACCGGACGTTGCTTATCCCGAGTCTGTCGGACAGCTTCACGCCTTCGTCCTTCTTGGGAATTTCTGGGGGGTCCGGATGGTATCCCGACTTGATGGACTAAGCCACGAAGTACTCCTTGCAGTTCCAACATTTGTTGTTGGACTTCTCTTTGCATATTCTGCAAATCGGCTACTGTTGCTGGAATAGGAGGTTGACTTGAACCTCCCTCTCCAAATGGAGTTGGAATAGTTAACGGAGGAATCTCTGGAACTCCTTCTTGACCTTCCTCTGGATTAAGAATTTGTCGATTTGGAGAAGGGAGAGTTTGTTCTTCAACATGTCCGTTTTCTATCTCCCTTTCTCTCGCTCAAGTGAGAATTTGAGAACTTGTCACCTGAGGTGTGGTACGTCTCATCATGACTTTTTGTAACGATTCCCACAGACGGCGCCAATTTGTTGCGTCTAGAACTTCTTCGAGGGCCGGATATTGAGATGACCACCTTAAGAGCTCTCCAGCCAAGTTGGAATAACTGGGATGCCTGCACACACAAAGAAAGCAAGAACGGTCCGGCCAAGTTTTGGCCGGGGAACCGCCTCCGACGCCCAAGTCAGCCTAGGCAACAATAAGAGTTCTTGAGAGAGTTCTCAAGAACGTAATGAGTAATTACTCAAATGAAGTTCTCGTACCTTTCTCCATGTAGGAGGGGGGGGGGGTTTATATAGAGGTTACCTAGAGGCAGCGATTCCTTAAGTTTCGGATCCATAGTTGAGGAGTGAGTGGAGTAGTAGAATAACGGCTCCTTCTTTGTCGCACCAGATAGTGCCGTTATGCTGACTCACCTCCCCAATTCTCGGAATAGATATGCTCGGTGTTTATGCGTAACTAACTCTTCTTGACTTGGTCAAGAGAGTCTTCTGAGAAATGCTTGAGTTGGATATATATCCTTCCCGAGTGAGGCACTTGGGACCCTTCTCCAACGAAGAGATGAGCCTGCCTAAGGGGGTGTATCTGTCCCGAGTGATGCACTCGGGACCTTTTCCAAGGAAGAGATCAGCCAGCCCAAGGGGGTGCATCTGTCCCGAGTGAGGCACTCGGGACCCTTTATGAGGGAAGAGATGCACCAGCCCGAGGGAGGTGTATCTCTCCCGGGGGGGGGGGACTCGGGACCTTAGTTCCCCACAGCAGTTACTAATCAAAACTTGGTGAAGAGAGTAAATGCATGCTAAGATGTCTCAGAATGGTGTCATAACAGAAATCATCTTCTGGATGTGTAATTTTCATATCTAATCATCCATCCACTTCAATATTTCAACACTAACACTGATTGGAACCGTGGCTGGATTTCTGAGGATCTCTCCCACCACCAGAATTGTTTCTCTCTATGTGAAAGCAAACTAATTAATGAAATGTGCTACAGATATGAGATATTATGATGTAACACAATAGGGGAGTCCCCCTATTGTGATTTTCTTGCTTTGGGTGTTTACTTATTAGTCTCCTAGTCGAAGTGGGTTTCTTGTTAAGCTTAATTAGATAAGAGTTAGGAGTCATATTTCCTATGTAATTCTGTTATGGTTTATCATTTATATGTGTTTTGGATGGAATGATAGGATATAACCAGGGGTAGACCTAGGATTCAATATCGGGGGGGGGGGGAACAATAATTACAAAATTTTTAGTACTAATATTCAGAAACAAAAGCGTACTGATAATACTTCAAAATCTATATTAAATTCTTAAAAATACAATAATAAGTGAAAAGCCACAAAACAAGTGTCTCATAATGGAACTCAACGATCTCAAAAATCCTCAATAATTGATTACGTACTGATTTTCTCCGCAATTTCTCTTTCAATATATAACATCATAGAATTTGTGAGAAAATCATCCTCCATCTTGTTCCGCAAATCAGTCTTAATAATCTTTATGACAGAAAATGTTAATTCTGAAGTTGCAATAGAAATGGGAAGAGTAATCAATAGTTTGATTAAATAAGTGGGTAGAAGTCAGATTTTGTTGACCTCACTAACCACTGACACAAACTACTAATGGTTGACATGTTTGGATAATCTGGACCTTTGATTACATCAATCTCATAGTGTCGTAGCTGTACTTTCAAGTGATCTCTCTCATGCTCATAAAATCTTGGGGATAATATTTAGCCATAAGTTTGCAAATATCATCAATTCTAAAATTCTCACATCTGCTTCTAGTATTCAAAGAAGAACTAAGAGTAAGCAACTCTATAACATGCTCATTGAATCTACTATTTAGCTCATTCAACTGGCTATCAATTGTAGCACAAAAAACATTTGCTCGATAATGTTGTTCAGCTGTAAAATCATCATGTTGCTGGCGAGCTCGACCCTTCCTTTCAAAAAAATGAACACTCATGTTAGGAACATCAATATTACGATTTTCACAAAAAGATATCACATTAGTCAAAAGCTCATCCCATCCAACATCTCTCATTTCTTGAATAAGTTTTTTTGTAGTGGACACAAGTTGAATAGCATTTAAACTGTCTTCAGACTTCCGCTGCAAAGCTTGACAAAGCAAATCAGTGATGTTCATAATTTTTTGCATTAGATGCAAAATCATAACAAAATCAAAGGAGGCCAATGTATCGTATGTCGAATCTGCTTCAACTCTCTGCGATGAAGTAGTCCCATTAATACTCATGGAGATCAAGACCTCACATCTAGCACCATACATACTTATCAAACTTGAAATAAATCTCAAATGAGAACCCCAACGAGTATCCCCAAGACGTTGTAAAGTTCCAATCTGATTTAGCCCACTTCCAGTTTCAAGTTCATCAATGGAGATCAAGTATGCAATTTCAGAAGCATAAGCAACTTTTAACTCATCATTTCGCTTACTGAAGACACTAACAAGATTGATAATAGACACCAATTTGGAGAAAAAATTTCTCAATTGGATCAACACTTCTAGAAGTTGCAACTAATGCCAATTGCAAAGATGAGAAAAACAGTGGATATAATAGGCATGTGGACAGTGGGTAACTACTACGGCTTGTAATCCATTCCACTCACCTTGCATGTTACTTGCTCCATCATATCATTGGCCTCAAATATTGTGAATGTTAAGCCCATGATGAGAAAGAGTAGAAAAGATAGCAGTCTTCAAAGTCAAGGCCTTTGTATCTGAAACATGAACAAGATAAAAAAAAGGCTCTTGTACAAATCCCGCTTTGTCAACAAACCTTAAAACGATAACCATCTGCTCTCTTTTAGATTCATCGCGAGATTCATCCACTATTAAGCAAAACTTTGCATCACCAATCTCTTTACAAATTTCCTTCTTCACTCTATTTGCTATAATATGTAAAATCTCCTTTTGTATCTTAGGTGATGTGTACGATGCATTTTGAGGAGCATTATCCAACACAACTGTTGCAACTTTATCATTGTAGGAAGCTATCAACTTTAAGAATTCAATAAAATTTCCCCTATTGGACAAATATTTGCTCTCATCATGACCTCTAAGAGCACAACCTTGAGACACAAGCAATCTGATCACATCAATTGAGGCTTTCAAACACAGTCAATTGTTTTCAATTTATTGAGATGTATAATTTCCAATTTTCAAATCAATATGTTGATTTTGTTTCATTAAGTTTGCACAATCTTTTTGAGCAACTTCGTGGCATGAGTTTTCCCACATGATTTATTAAACCACACTCTTTTCCACCCACTTTCTTCCAATTTTTAAATCCATCAATAGTGAATGTCCCTTGTCCAGAGTTCGCTCTAGGCTTATTGAAAAGAAAACATGGCAAACAAAATACTGCATCTTTTAAAGGTGAATACTCTAACAAAAAAGGATGAACCTTAAACCACGAAGATTGAAAACGTCGAGGATGACTTGATGGCTCAGATTTTGGATACTCTTGAAGAATAGGCTGATATGGTCCAGCTTTAAGGTAACGACACCTAATTTCATCATGTTGATCAACTGGATAATCCGAAATTTGTTTTCTCAACCCTGGATCACGCTCAAAATCATTATTTTGCTCGCTTTCAGGTATTGGAAACTATTTAGGACATTTTTCACGAGTTGAGGTCTCAGGAATAGAGGTAGGCAATGATGCATCAACCATGTCATTCTCAACGCCTTTTCTTTTGAAGAAAGAATCAATAGTAAACTTCTTTCCCATGGTTAAACAAATCCTTCTACTTTTAACGACTACACCACTCAATTCACTCCCAAGGAAGCCGTAGAAGTAGCTCGTTCTCCTATATCCATTTGATTTGATTAATTGTTAAATTTGAAAAGTTGAATAAAAACATTCTCCTAAACTTGTAATCAACTACGAAATAAGTAAACATAAAAAAGATTGATTGATCTACTATTAAAAAAAGAAAAAGAAAAATTCAAATCTCTTTGGATTCTTTTATTTTCCTCTCCTATAGGCCTCTCAAGCTTTTCTAAAAATTTCATTGTTTTCCAAAATTAACCACTGTCACTAATAAGTGTATATAATTAATTTATGCCTAAAACTGTAATTTTTTTTATAATAATGGGATAATATTATTTAATACATAATAAACTTAATAAATTCAAATCAACCACAAATAAAAATAATTGATTTAATAAAAAAACAGCAATAAACTTTCATGCAATACATATTCAACATTTAAGAAAAAATGGAAAGCATCAAGCGTGTATTCAAGTATTTTAATTCGTACTAAACTTAATAAATTCAAATCAACCACAAATAAAAATAATTAATTTAATAAAAAAAACAGCAATAAACAGTAAACTTTAATGCAATACATTAATTTAATAAAAAAATAGCAATAAACAGTAGACTTTAATGCAATACATTATACATATTCAACAAAAAAAAGAAAGCATTAAGCGTGTATTCAAGTATTAAACATTATAAAAAAATTAAAAAAATAATAAAAAAAGAAGATCATCAAAGAGAATAAATCAAGGGAGAAAGGGGGAAAAAATTAAACCGAAAAAAGAGAGAGATTAATTAAAAATACCTGGTTGAGTGGTTGTAATCGTGTGGAGAAGATCCGGATTCCAGGAGAAAAGTTGTAAAACTTTAGTCGTTAGAGAAGATGAGAGAATGAGAGAATGAGAGAATGAATAGGAAGAAAAGAGAATAAGTAGAGAGAAATTTTATAAGGAGAAATTTAGTTTTCAATTTGGGAGAAATTTAGTTTCCAATTGGGAGTTAATAGTTTCCTTTTTAAAACTTGGTCTTTAAATATAACCCTTATATAGAAAATTAGAATAACAAATAAATCCTTCATCTTAACGTTTAAATTTGTTTCCAATATTGGGGGGGGGGGGCATGGCCCCCCGGCCCCTTGGTGAGTCCGCCACTGGATATAATATTCTGTCTTTCAGCCCTATTCTCCAATTGGTCTATCTTCTTCACCCTCGGTTTTCTTCTTCTCTTTGCCTGGTGCTAGTTACACGTTTTGCAATTGTTTACAAAATGAAAGTTTCTCCATTGGTTGGAATGTTCTAATGTGTACTGGTTATCTTCTGATTTCCACTTTAATGGCTTTGGTTAAGGGAGTAGATGGATTAATATCACCTCAAAATCTTTATCTTTACGGGACTAATATCTCTTGGACAATCATGTCTTTACAGTAGACTTTCATGCAGGGCCAAATTTGTTCCTTCCATGCATACAGTTTGTGCAGTCTTGTTATACTAACTTCATACAAGGAGATCTTCGTCTATAGGCTTATAATGAGATGGCCATTGATATCTTGCACTTCTTTTTTTTTTAAATTGTTAATTTGAACATATAAGCTGGGCTGTGATCGGTTAAAAAAGATTTTGGGTAGCAGTGGATTGTTAATAATTTGGTGTTTCGGTTGAATGATGTGAGATTGGAAACGAACATATACAGTTGAGAATCTAGGAGATGGAGACTTTTTTTGGATGAATAAAGTAATTGCCAAACATGCATTAAAGGCATGCTCTTGTTTGTTTGTTTTTTTGAAAAATTATGTGATTAGCTACTTTTAGGTTTCCGCTTACAAAATTAGCCACTCAATGTTTCACCTTACAAAATTAGCCAAAACTGGGTTTGCATTTACAAAACTAGCAAAAATATTATTTTTCACCTTTTTGGACATTTTTTACCTCTAAAATTGATCACATCGAGCGGGAAATCATTATTTTGTCCTCTTAAATTCATCACACCCTTTGGACATTTTCACCCCTATGCTCGTATGGTCAATTTTAGGGGTAAAAATGTCTAAAGAGGTGAAAAAGCACTATTTTAGTTAGTTTTGTATATGCAAATTCAGTTTTAGCCAGTTTTGTAGAGTGAAACATTGAGTGACTATTTTTGAAAAAGAAAATCTAAAAGCACTAATCACGTAATTATGCTTTTTGGTTGAAATAGAAATGATTTGAATTTTGAAACGACGAACGGCGTTTTTGTCTTCTTTTTCACCTTTAAATCGCCAAGACCACCCAGGAAATAAAAGGGAAATTGCTAGAATATTTGTGGTGGGCTCCGCATTGTCATTATCTGTTTTCCTACGTGGCATAAAATGATTACACGCATTTGTAGCACATGTTCCGCCAAAGGTCCCCATCCAATTTTGCTCGCTTGACGGTCAAGCCAGCCGTTCGATTCTAATCGGATGGCTGGATTAATTATTCCATTAAAAAAATTCAAAACCCACCTTTATTACTTGGTTTATGCTGACGGTTCGGTCCATATGATACTAGGTGGTCCGAGTTGGGCGGTTCGAGCGATATTGGGTAAGTGAAGTATTGATATTCCATACCAAATGGTTAATACATTTTAAAAACACAACATACATACAATTGTATTCGTTTATACGATTTGAAAATCATAAATACTTTTTCAAAATTTCATCAAAAGCGGGACAGCATAAACTCATTCATTTCAAAATCAAAGGCCCCAAATCCATCGATTTTACTGGCTGATACGGGAAAAATAATTATCGAACCGGGTCCGCCTTTGATTCGACCCTCGATTCCGTAATAATCGGAGTGGATGAATCATCAAGGAGACGGTTAACGGCACTTACGGGAGCAAACGATCGTGCTTACTCAGATAATTGCAATGCTATGATCGTGCAGTTATTCATTATCTCACCAATGAACGGATCTATTATCAACAGATCTAATCGTTAAGATCGGACGGCCACCCAAAGAAGGTTCAAGTAAATCGAACGAAGGAGATTCGAAGGTAAACACTATATAAGACATGACCTATGTACAAGAGAGGTATCTGAATCGTATTCCTTATATTCGTATTCATACTTTTGCTCTGTACTCAAGCAGAGCCTTTTATGATCAGTTCATCAACTGACTTAGCCTTTGGAGGTGGACTCCCGACCCCCGCGGTCGGGCCACATCTGACGACTGTTTTTGCAGGTCATTCTTATGTGATCTAAGAGCTGATCGGATTTTGGACACATCATTTGGCGTCGTTTGTGGGAATCGCTTCAGAAAGTCATGGTTACCAGATCATTGGTAGCAGCAGCAGCAGATGCGGCGGCTCAGTGAGATGTTGATACTCAACTTCCAGGAGGAAACAATCTAGATGATCTTCCTGAAAGAAGTCGACCTCATGAAGTACGAGAAGATGGTGGACAAGGGGGCAATGACCAATTGCATCCTCCTAATCTACTCCAATAGCAGTTGGATCAACTGAAGCTCCAATTTCTGGAGATGAATCAAATGCTTTGGACGTTGGACAGGCAAGTGGTGGCACCGCAGGCTCCTGATCAGCGCGACGTGGGAAGGCTTTTAAGAGAAGGGGAGGAGGTATTTATCTCTATTCATCAAAGGCATTCCCCGCAAAGGGAAAGAAGGCTTCGGAGGGCCCAGAATGTTGGTCAGAATTTCCGTAAAGATGCCCGGAGACAAGGCAGAGAACCCAGAAGAACTGGGGAACTCCCTAAAAGAGACGAGCGATTCGAACGACCGCAAGGAAGCACTACACATTCAACGACAAGGTTGGAAGCAGGAGTGCGAACTCACTCACCAACCCCTAGGCGTGCGGTTCGGGACAACGCTCGCGTCACCGGTGACCGATCAATGCATATTGGCCAAGAGCTAGCCAATATTAATCAGAGGCTCGGACAACTGACTAGAGGAAGAATAACTGACGATATATATTCGGTCATCAGAAAAACCCCGTTCGCCGAAGCAATAGCCGGATGTCAATTTCCTCACAATTTCTGGTTGCCAACTTTTTCTTCGTTTGACGGTTCGGGAGATCCTATTGCTCATATCAGTTATTACCAGCAGACTATGGCAGTGGCTAGTAATTCAGATGAAATTCTTTGCAGGGTATATGGTTCATCTCTGACCGGAGCAGCGCAGAAGTGGTTCTCGAACCTTCTTTCGGGAAGGATTGTGGACTTTGAGGAGCTAGCATGTAAATTCATTGTTCGATTCCAAAGCAAAATTTAGATCAAGAAGACTGAGGAAACCTTGTTTACTGTTAGACAAAGGAAAAGCGAATCAATTTGAGAATACCTGAAAAGATTCAACAGGGTCACGATGGAAATTGAGAATCTAGATGAACAGGTAGCTAAAACTGCTTGGTTCACTGGACTCACCAATTGTAGACTCTTGGAGTTGTTACTTTAGGATGTGCCTACCACCTACGCTGAATTGGTGCAAAGGTGTTAGAAACAGGCGGTAGTAACAAATATCTTTGATGCGCGTCAGGGAGACACGAAGGTCCCTGCAAAAGAGCAGAAAGCTGTCGAGAAAAAGCAAAAGCCCAAGAAGCATGTTCGGGATCGAGTTGGAAGGCCTCGGGTGGTGTGGCGATAGAGGTCTCCCGATCAAAGTGAGTATACACCCTTGAATACTCCTTGGGCAGACATCTTAAATACCATCAAGGGGCAAAATATCCTAAAATGGCCACCGAAGCTTCCAACAAAGCCTGGGGAGCGAAATATGGAGAAGTACTGCCGTTTCCATAAGGATTACGGACACTATACCAATGACTGTAGGCATTTAAAGGTCGATATCAAGAAATTGATATCGCAAGGTCACTTATCTGACTTCATCAAGGGGAGACGGACAGAACCACGAGGAACCGGTGATAAAAGGGAACGTTTGGTAAGTCGGGAGCGGCCAACCGAAGCTCCTAAGTCTAAGAAGGCAAAGAAGTGATTGATGCTACCCGATCACCCATTTTGACAATATTCGGAGGACCTAAACCTGAGTCACTCAGAAAGTTGAAGGCCAAATCCAAATTTATTGGAACTGGAGAAACACAGAAGCGGAAAAGACCGAATGGTGAGGGTTCGAATACCTTCGGTGAAGAAGATGAGAGAGACGTATGTATACCTCATGATGATGTCATAGTCATCAAGGTAGAAATTGCACGCCGAGAGGTGCATAGAGTATTGGTTGACACAGGGTCTGCTGTAGACCTTTTATCTTATGAGGCTTATCAAAAGTTCAAAGTCGAGGAAGATCTAATGGAGTCGTCATCTGCGCATCTTTACGGCTTTTTTGGGTCGTCAACTATAGCCGAAGGATCGGTGCAACTGGATTTATCAGTTAGAAACTTCCCCAAAGAAGCTACAATTCGAGTGAACTTCCTGGTGGTT
This sequence comes from Hakea prostrata, assembly GCF_041222555.1. Lineage (NCBI taxonomy): Eukaryota > Viridiplantae > Streptophyta > Magnoliopsida > Proteales > Proteaceae > Hakea > Hakea prostrata. The sequence goes on along the minus strand of NC_142609.1, from coordinate 12,733,915 downwards.
CAAGAACTTTCGGCTTACAACGTCATTCTCGGTAGGCCATCCTTATCGAAGTTAGGTGCTGTAGTTTCAACAAAGCACCTGAAGATAAAATTCCCAACTAGTATGGGAATCAGTCAGGTTTCCTCTGACCAAAGAATATCCCGACAGTGCTACGTGGCGTATCGAAAGATAAGGAAGGCCCGAAGGAAGGCCACAACATTGCTAATAGAGATACAGGATGATCGGGATGAGGAAGAAATGCAAAGACTAGAGCCAGTAGAAAGGTTGGAACGAATCCAGCTGGATCCTGACAATGAAGAAAGAACTACCCATATCGAATCCGAGCAGTTGGAGGAATTCAAAGCAGAACTGAAGTTATTCCTTTGGGAAAATAGTGATGTGTTCGCATGGTCAACGGAGGATATGCCGGGGATCGATCGGCTAGTAGAGGAGCACAAACTTTGGATAGATCCAAAGGTAAAACTAGTTATTCAGAAGAGAAGAAACTTCTCGATAGAAAAGCACGAGGCCATCAGTGGCGAAGTCAAAAAGTTGAAAAATTCAAGGTTCATTAAACCCATTGAATGCCCAATCTGGTTGGCCAATGTGGTAATGGTCAAGAAGGCGAATGGAAAATGGAAAATGTGCACAGATTACACAGATCTCAATAAGGCTTGCCAAAAGACTGTTATCCGTTACCCCGGATAGATCTTTTAATAGATGCCACCATTGGATATGAAATATTAAGTTTCATGGATGCATATTCGGGGTATAACCAGATCCTCATGAACCGGGAGGATGAAAAGTTTACTGTTTTCATGACTAATCCTGAAAGCTTCTATTACAAAGTCATGCCGTTCGGTCTGAAGAACGCAGGGGCTACTTATTAGAGGGCAGTAAACAAAATATTCAAGGATCTGATCGGGAGAAACATGGAAGCATACGATGATGATATGCTGGTGAAAAGCACAGCAAGATCAAAGCATATTGAAGATTTGGCAAGTATTTTTTGTACTCCGGAAATACCAAATGAAGCTGAACCCAGAAAAGTGTGCCTTCGGTGTATCGTCAGGGAAATTGTTAGGTTTCATGGTATCTCAAAGAGGTATTGAGACTAACCCAGCCAAAATACAGGCTTTGATTAACATGGAATCTCCTAAGACCGTTCGGGATGTGCAATGCCTAACGAGAAGAGTAGCTACGCTAAACTGATTCATCTCACAATCGGGAGAAAAATGCCTCCCTTTTCTCAAAGTACTCAAAGATTTAAGGGGCAGTAAGGAGGCAAAATGGTTAGAAGAATGTCAAAAGGCGTTTAAAGATCTGAAAGAAACACTGGGTAAAACACCAATTTTATCTCAACTAGAGAAAGGAGAAATTTTGCAAATTTATTTAGCAACACCATGCTCGGTGGTAAGTGTGGTACTTGTTCGGGAGAAAGACAAAAAGCAATGGCTAATCTATTATGTCAGCCATGTGCTCCTCGACACAGAAACGCGATATTCCCAAATCGAGAAGCAAGCTTTGGTTCTTATGATAGCAGCTAGGAAACTAAGGCCATACTTTCAAGTACATTTGATAGAGGTATTGACTACTTTTCCTCTTAATAAAGTTCTTCGTAAGCCTGACTTGTCTGGAAGAATGGTAGCATGGTCAGTCGAGCTTGGCAAATTCCAAGCTTCAAGCCTCGCACGACAACCAAGGGCCAAGCATTGGCCGATTTCGTGGTAGAAATTGTCACGACCCAAGTTTTCACGAGCTTGGTGGGGCCCACATTATGAACATTTAACTAGGGCACGTGACAGTTCCTTCCTTTATCAACCTGTTTATAATTACCAAAACAAAATGCTAAACTAAACATTCTCAAGAACAAACAAACAACCTGTTTGACAGTTTGACTCATAAACATATGCACACAGTCTAAAGCCCTGTTATGTTTACATTTGACCTTTCAACAATGTCTAGTAAAGTACATACGATCTCAAAGAAATATATACATTCACAGTTCAATTAAACCAACATCAGTTGCAACAAAAGAAAAACGTTTCCATCTTCAAGCAATAAAAGTACTGTCAGGTGGCAGCACCCTTGCCCTTATCACGTATCTGAGGACCTGTCAACATTTTCAATAATGAGCTTTGCAGCCCAATAAGCAATATAGACAACCATGTAAGTAAGTCAGACAATTCATCATGTATCAATCATCACATCACTGTCATATAACATCATGTATTCCAATTTCCTTTTTCATTATTAAACCAGACCTAACCGCTAGCTGTAGAGAGAGCACTATCAGTCTAAACCACACAAGTGGCATTAGTCTCAGTCTTAGTCTTAGAGGTTCTTATGAAGAGATTCTCTTTCAGTCCTTAGGCACAAGGCCAGGTGTTCTCTGCAGAAGGCCATCATCAGTCTAGTATATCTTTCCACTTTTCAGTCTAGCTTCATGCCCTCCCGTTTGGGTACATAAGTACCAGGACTTACAGAAGCCACTTCATGCCCTCCCATTTGGATACATACGTACTAGGACTTACAGAAACCGCTTCATGCCCTCCCATTTGGGTATATTAAGTACCAGGATTTACAGAAGCCATTACATTTTATTACTGTTTCTTTTATTCTTTCTTATATTCGGTTTCAGTATTACATTACCATGCTCTGTCCATTTCAATGTACATTTTTCATTTCAATCATCATTTAGTCCCAACTGAATACAATTAATGCAATTCAATCATTTAAATATGAGAGCATAATAATTTCACATCTGATAAGCATAAGCATCATTTCAAATTCACAATTCAACATCTCAAGAATACTATGACATTTCAACTCAAACAATTCAATCAAGTCATTATCTGTCATTCGATCCCATGCATTTCTATTTCATTCACAAGACCTATATCATGCATTTTCATAATTTGCGTAAGTGAGTCAATAAAATTAATTTTATATTAACATGTGAATGTTGCATGTCTATCAAATAGAATCACCTACTTATAACATACATGAGTTGGTCGATATCACTTACCTGTTCCCATTCCATGCGTGTGTGTTTTGACCCTAGTTCCATTAAAATCTTTTCTCCCTTCTGTACCTTGAATAATTACTGACTATTTAGAATACGCGGGAGCCAACAGGGAAATTCTCCCTCTTTTTTTATTATTAATTTCTCTCTCCTCTTCCTTTCCTCTCTCCTCTAATGTTCTGCGAATGCACGGATATTCCTCTTTCTCTTTCTTTTCTCTTTTTCACTTCTTTATTTTTCTCTCACCTATGTTCTCACTCCAATATTTCTGTTTTGCTTTCTTTTCTCTCACCTATCTTCTCACTCTCTGTTTGATGCTTTTCTCCACGTTCTCTTTCTCTTCTCTCTCTTCTGCTCTTTAATGGGTTCCTCTTCTTCTGATTCTATCTTCTTCTCTCTCCACTCCTATCTCCACTCGTTCTCTCTCTTCTCTTCTTAATCTTCTTTAATGGCTTCCTTTTCAATTTCTCTTATCCAATTCTTCTTTCTCCTACGTTATTCTCTCTCTCTCTCCTCCTTGATTCCTCTCCACTTCTTCTTTTAACTCATTTCTGTCCATTATTTCTCTTTGTACCTCTCAGTTACACGCATAAGGTAACATAAGTGTTTTCTTTCTCCTCTTACCTTAACACCTCATGCATACTTCATTTAAAAAGTCACCACGTAAGTAGGAGGTGGGGGTACACCTTTACCCTCCCTCCCTCTCTCCTTAATCGGTTAAGAATTTAATATATTATATATATAGATATATTGTACATGTAATATATATTTAATTAAATGATTAATGGGCTTTGTGGGCTTGCTATAATGGGCCCACTCTTAGGTGCTAATATTAGTACCTTTTGATTCAGAAAATCATGTTGATCATTTCCTCATTTTTAGTTCAGTCTAATTCCACTGTGGTGGGACCCACAAGCAGTGTCTTACCTCGACCAGAATATCAATTAGAATCTAAATCTATCATACCAACCATCATACCAACCATCAAATCCTTTACTTATCTTAAAGATTGACACATTCACACACAATGATAAAATAATAATATAAAAAGATGTGGGGCATCACATCCTCCCCTCCTTAAAGTAATTTGCGTATCTGATCAATTGAAAAGTTGGGGATATCGAGTCTTTATATTGGATTCAAGCTCTCATAAGGCTTCTTGACCCGAGTGATTGTTCCACAACACTTTCACTAGTGGTACCGCCCTATTTCCCAATTTTTTCTCTTTCTGTTGTAGTATCTGAATCGGTTTCTCTTCATAGGGAAGATCTTCTTTCAACTCTAATGGTTCATATTGTAGCACATGAGCATGGTCTACTACATACTTCTTCAGCATAGAAATATGAAACACATCATATATACTAGACAAATCTGGAGGTAGGGCAAGTCTATATGCTACTGCTCCAATTCTTTCTAGAATCTCAAATGGTCCTATATATCTTGGACTTAGCTTTCCCTTTTTGCCAAAGCTCACCACACCCTTCATTGGTGCTATCTTCAGGAAAACCTTATCGCCTACCTCAAATTCCAAGGGCTTCCTCCTCACATTGACATAACTTTTTTGTCTACTTTGAGCAGTCTTCATTCTCTTTTGTATTACCTTTATCTTTTCACAAGTCTGTTATACTAGGTTTGGTTCCAATACTTGCTTTTCACCAATTGACAAGTCATGCATTTCTGTACATACTCCGCTATCTCCCTCTTCATATTGTTCCACAAAAAATTCTCTTTCAAGTCTTAATACATCTTTGTCCCATAGGGTGTATTGAGTATGGGCTATTATGTATTTCCCTTATCAATTCATGTTTCAATTCTTCATCCTGAGGCACACACAACCTTGATTTATATCTAATGATTCCAGCTAAATCAACATTAAAATCTACTGACTTTTCATTTTTCATTCTTCCCTTAATCTTTTGTAGAGAAGTATCATCTTTTTGTTTTTCTTTAATCTGATCAAGAATGGAAGGTTTCACAATCAAGCTTGCAACCAATGTTGTAACCTTACCTCTAAGCATGACTTCAATTTCCATCTTCCTTGCATCTTCTATAAGATGAGGCTGACTCGTTATTAGAGTTGCAGAGTATCCTTATGACTTCCTACTTAAAGCATTAGCCACCACATTTGCTTTACCAGGATGATAGATAATATTGTAGTCATAATCTTTTAATAATTCTAACCATCTTCTTTGTCTCAGGTTCAATTCTTTTTTAGTGAAGATGTATTTGAGACTCTTGTAGTGAGTGTATACCTTACATTTTTCTCCATACAAGAAGGGTCTCCATATCTTCAATGCAAAGATAATTGTTGCCAATTCCAAATCATAAGTTGGGTAATTTTGTTCATGGGGTTTTAATTGTCTTGATGCATATGCGATGACCTTTCCATGTTGCATAAGCACACAACCCAATTCATCTCTTGATGCATCACTATATATATAACAAATCCTCCAGTTCCAGGATGGTAAACTTAAGACAGTGCAATTATCAATCTCCGCTTCAACTCTTGGAAACTCTCCTCACATTCATCTACCCAAGCAAATCTGACTCATTTTCTCGTGAGTCGAGTCAATGTCATTGCAATTTTGGAGAATCCTTCAATGAATCTCCTATAATAACCAGCTAATCCCAGAAAACTCCTTATTTCAGTCACATTAGTTGGTCTAGCCCAATCAATTACAGCTTGGACTTTACAGGGATCCACCATAATACTTTCAGCAGAGATCACATGTCCTAAGAACACAACCTTGTGAAGCCAAAATTCACACTTCTTAAATTTAACATAAAGCTTCTCATTTCTTAGAGTTTGCATAACTGCTCTCAAATGCTCATCATGTTCTTCTTTACTTTTTGAGTATATCAATATATCATCGATAAAGACAATGACATACTGATCTAAGACATTATAGAACACTCTATTCCTCAAATCCATAAAAGCTACTGGTGCATTTGTCAACCCAAAAGGCATGATAAGAAATTCATAATGTCCATATCTAGTCCGAAAGCCAGTCTTTGACACATCTTCTTCCCTCACCTTTAATTGGTGATACCCTGACCTCAAATCAATCTTAGAGAATACTTTTGCTTCTTGTAGTTGGTCAAACAGATCATCGATTCTAGGCAAGGGGTACTTATTCTTAATAGTAACTTTGTTCAATTCTCTATAGTCGATGCACATTCTCAATGTTCCATCCTTTTTCTTCACAAATAGAATTGAAGCTCCCCAAGGAGATACACTAGATCGTATGAATCCCTTATCCAACAATTCTTGCAGTTGTTCTTTCAATTCCTTCAGTTCCTTTGGAGCCATTCTATATGAGACTTTAGATATTGGGGTTTAGATATTGGGGTTGTACCAAGGATAAGTTCAATAGCACTTCTCTTTCTAGTGGTAACCCTGACAAGCCTTCTGGAAAGATATCAGAAAATTCTTTCAGCACTGGTACTTCAGGTAAAGTCGTCCCAATTATTTCTAAATCTTGCACAGAAGCTAAATACTCTTGGCATCCATACCTGAGCAATCTCCTGACTTGAATAGTTGAGATCATTCTTTTTGGAGAAGACTTTATTTTCAATCCTGAGAATTGGATCTCAAGTTCCCCTACAGGTTTTAGTATCCCATGTTCTCATAACATAAAACAGTGATATGATTAGCAACTAGCCAATCCATTCGAAGAATTACATCAAAATCCTTCAAATTTAAATGACCTCCGGTTATCCCCTTTCTTTTCCTCTTTCTTTTATCCCCCTACCTTCTTAATGCTTTCATATATTTGAGATCAATGAACCACATCAGTATATGTTCTCAATTGAAGAACATCCATAGCTCTCTCTATATTAGACCTAAGCCCTTGCTCAAACTGTCGAGCCTTCATTTCTATAGTGCTAATCATATGAGGTACATATTTAGAGATTTCCTCAAAATTTCTTTCGTAATCGATCACTGACATGAATTTAGATATTTTTCTTAAAATACATGATTCAATCGTCTTGAGAATGTATACTATCACAAATACTTCTTTTCAAATTCTTTCAATTTCATTTCCTTTTTCAGTTTTTAGTCATAAGCCTCAGCGAATCATAGATGATGTACATCTGTCTATACTACCGAAGTGGTTTTACTCTTACCACAGAAGTGGCTTCAGTCTACCACCGAAATGGCTTTAGTCACAAGGCACAATGCCATATATACATCTCATAGATTGTTGTCATTGGCTTAGACCCAGTTTTTCCACTTTACAGTCTAATCACAAGGGTTGTGCTCGTCAACACGATGTTTGTTAATCCATTTCTGTCTTACATTTATAAAGTTCTTCACATGAGAAATCATTTATCATAATATTTGAAACAAGTACATATATTTTTAAACCAAAATGCAATCATGTATAAACAAAGTAATATAGCATATTACTCATCATACTGTCATAAACTTAAATACAGAATCCTTACACTCATTTAGTTCAATCATACAATCACTCATATTCTCATCTCAGTCATTGAAGAATCATTCATCTATAAGATATAATATGTTAGTACATTATAGTCATGCATACAAGTCACACTCCACGCATCATACATTACAGTCATATATATCTATTAGTGGAGTCATAATCCTCATATCATACATTACGCTCATATATACGTATGAGTTGCGTTATAATACTCACAGTTCATAATTCATTTCATATAATTGTGGAAATATCATCATACCCCAATTCAACATCTACGAACATCCATTCTTCCCAATCATCATATCTCAACTCAACATTTACAAACATCTATTCTTCCCTATTTAGCCATCCCCATCTAGGAAATTTCATAATCAATCCTTTCATCGGCTTTCTCATTTTTCTTTCACTAGTCAAATTCTCAATATTATCAGTCAAACAATTGATCCTCCGATTAGTCCATTCAGTGAATCAAAATTAACTTTCCCCAAGTATAAACCTTCTTCTCTCAATTTCTTATATCATCGGTCATTCTATTCTACAGAATCTATTGCTCTGATACCACCTCTGACACAACCCAAGTTTTCACAGGCTAGGTGGGGCCCACATTATGGACATTTAACTAGGGCACGTGACAGTTCCTTCCTTTATCAACCTGTTTATAACTACCAAAACAAAATGCTAAACTGAACATTCTCAAGAACAAACAAACAATCTGTTTAACAGTTTGACTCATAAACATATAAACAGTCTAAAGCCCTGTTATGTTTACATTTGACCTTTCAACAATGTCTAGTAAAGTACATACGATCTCAAAGAAATATATACATTCATAGTTCAATTAAACTAACACCAGTTGCAACAAAAGAAAAATGTTTCCATCTTCAAGCAATAAAAGTATTGTTAGGTGGCAGCACCATTGCCCTTATCATGTATCTGAGGACCTGTCAACATTTTCAATAGTGAGCTTTGCGGCCCAGTAAGCAATATAGACAACCATGTCAGTAAGTTAGGCAATTCATCATGTATCAATCATCACATCACTGTCATATAACATCATGTATTCCAATATCCTTTTTCATTTTCCTTTTTTCTTTTTCATTATTAAACCAGACTTAAGCGCTAGCTATAGAGAGAGCACCATCAGTCTAAACCACACAAGTGGCATCAGTCTCAGTCTCAATCTTAGAGGTTCTCATGAAGAGATTCTCTTTAAGTCTTTAGGCACAAAGCTAGGTGTTCTCTACAGAAGGTCATCATCAGTCTAGTATATCTTTCCACTTTTCAATCTCGCTTCATGCCCTCCCATTTGGGTATATAAGTACCAGGACTTACAAAAGCCACTTCATGCTCTTCCATTTGGGTACATTAAGTACCAGGATTTACAGAAGCCATTACATTTTATTACTGTTTCTTTTATTCTTTCTTATATTTAGTTTCAGTATTACATTACCATGCTCTATCCATTTCAATCTACATTTTTCATTTCAATCATCATTTAGTCCCAACTGAACACAATTTATGCAATTCAATCATTTAAGTATGAGAGCATAATAATTCCACATTTGATAAGCATAAGCATCATTTCAAATTCACAATTCAACATCTCAAGAATACTATGACATTTCAACTCAAACAATTCAATCAAGTCATTATCTGTCATTCGATCCCATGCATTTCTATTTCATTCACAAGACATATATCATGCATTTTCATAATTTGCGTAAGTGAGTCAATAAAATCAATTTTATATTAACATGTGAATGTTGCATGTCTATCAAATAGAATCACCTACTTATAACATACATGAGTTGGTCGATATCACTTACCTGTTCCCATTCCATGCGTGTGTTTTGACCCTAGTTCCATTAAAATCTTCTCTCCCTTCTGTACCTTGAATAATTATTGACTATTTCGAATATGCGGGAGCCAACAGGGAAATTCTCCCTCTTTTTTTATTATTAATTTCTCTCTCCTCTTCCGTTCCTCTCTCTTCCCCACCGTCTTCCTCTCTCTCCTCTAATATTCTGCGAATGCACGGATATTCCTCTTTCTCTTTCTTTTCTCTTTTTCACTTCTTTATCTTTCTCTCACCTATCTTCTCACTCTCACAACAATATTTCTGATTTGCTTTCTTTTCTCTCACCTATCTTCTCACTCTCTGTTTGATGCTTTTCTCCACGTTCTCTTTCTCTTCTCTCTCTTTTGCTCTTTAATGGGTTCCTCTTCTTCTGATTCTATCTTCTTCTCTCTCCACTCCTATTTCCACTCGTTCTCTTCTCTTCTTAATCTTCTTTAATGGCTTCCTTTTCAATTTCTCTCATCCAATTCTTCTTTCTCCTACGTTATTCTCTCTCTCTCCTCCTTAACTCCTCTCCACTTCTTCTTTTAACTCATTTCTATCCATTATTTCTCTTTGTACCTCTCAGTTACACGCATAAGGTCACATCAGTGTTTTCTCTCTCCTCTTACCTTAACACCTCATGCATACTTCATTTAAGAAGTCACCACGTAAGTAGGAGGTGGGAGTAAAGGTAACACCTCCTCCCTCCCTCTCTCTCTCCTTAATCGGTTAAGAATTTAATATATTATATATATAGATATAATGTACATGTAATATATATTTAATTAAATGATTAATAGGCTTTGTTATGGGCTTGTGGGCCTGCTATAATGGGCCCACTCTGAGGAGACATACCAACCTACAAATCCTTTACTAATCTTAAAGATTGACACATTCACACATAATAATAAAATAATAATATAAAAAGATGCGGGGCATCACAAGAACCACTGCACCGACCGAGGAAGTAGCCGAGCCCAGTATTCCAACAATGTGGGAGGTATACGTAGACGGCACTCGAGCAATAAGCAAGGAGCTGGGGCTGGGATTCTTTTGAAAAGCCTGGCAGGATTCATAATTGACTATGCTTTGAGGTTCGCATTCGAAGCAAGCAACGAGGTAGAATATGAGGCCTTGATAGCTGGACTCCGTCTGTTAAAGCACTGACAATTGCAGAGGTAACTATCTTCAGTGACTCACAGCTTATTGTCAATTAAGTGCAAGGAGAGTATGGCGTCAAGGAGCCCCAATTGCAAAAATATCTAGAAATCGTGCAAGAATTGCAGAAGGAATTCAAGAATCTGAAAGTGTCAGATTCCAAGAAAAGAAAATGCAATGGCAGATGAGCTTTCGAAACTAGCTAACGCTAAAGAAAAGACTCTAGATCCTTCGGTCTACATTGAGGAATTAGCATTCCCAAGCAACCAGAGAAAGGAGATATCCTATATTGAAACTAAATGATGCTGGATGGACCCGATCGTGGAATATCTCAAATATGATAATCTACTAGAAGAACCAAAGGAGGCAAAATCAATCAAGGTACGGACGTTAAGGTTCGTAATACAGAATGGAAGGCTGTACCGAAGATCTTATGCTGGACCCCTCTTGAGATGTTTGGGTCCCGAAGGATCAAAGATAGCATTGGCAGAAGTTCATGAAGGAATTTGTGGTGTGCATATGGGCGGTCGAGCTCTGGCCTACAAAATCTTAAGGCTCGGTTTGTATTGGCCGAAGCTTCATGAGGCAACAATGGAATACGTTCGTCGCTGTAGCAATTGCCAAATCCATGCCACCATATCAAAATGGCCAGCTGAAACCCTAACATCAATTCTGGACCCCATTCGCTTTGCGATGTTAGGAACTGATATTATGGAAAAATTCACCAAGGCTGCAGAGGAAGAGAATATCTCATCATATCAATTGATTACTTCACCAAATGGATAGAAGCTAATGCTTTGGCAACCATCGATTAAAAGAAGGTGGAAAAGTTCGTATTGGAATCTATCATCTATAGGTTCGGGATAATCATTGTAACCGACCATGGTACACAATTCGACAACCCATAGTTCGAGCAGTTCTGTAACACTTACCTGATTGAACATCAAATGTAGCATACCCACAGAGCAACGGGTAAGTGGAGGTTACTAACAGAACGCTACTCGATGAAATAAAGAAAAGACCTGAGTCTGACAAAGCCTTATGGGTTGAAGAATTGCACAATGTTCTGTGGGCTTATCGAACTACAATTCGGACCCCCACTGGAGAAACTCCATTTAAATTGGCTTATGGATTTGAAGCATTAGCACCCGTCGAAGAAATGGCTGGGACACTTCGGGAAAGAGAATTCAAAGAAAAAGCAAACGAGCAAGGGTTGCTAGATAGCCTTGCACTACTAGATGAAGTTCGGACAAAAGCAGTTGCCCGAACCCAACATTATCAGTGAAGGATAGCGTCACACTATAATTCCTGAGTAAAGCGTCCGGCATACCAAGTGGGAGATCTGGTGTTAAGGAATACTTTAGCTTCAGAGCCACACCATCAGAATAAATTAGATCCTTCGTGGGAAGGACCTTATATGGTAATCAAGCCAGTCGGCTCAAGGGCATATAAGCTGAAGAACATGGCAACAGAAAAAGAGTTGGATCGTTCGTGGAATGCTAGACATCTGAAGAAATATTATCCCTAGAAGATTATCATTTTCACTTGTGATGTAAGGCATTCGACTCAATCAATGCAATTCTCGGTTTTCAACACAACATCTTTTGATTGGGGGCAACACACAATATTCAGCAAAAAAGGATCAAATCAAGAGGCATCGGTTTAAAACCTGAGTGAGACCTTTAAAAGCTTAGAAGAATTCTTCGGAAATTCCTAAGTAAGGCATCGGTTTAAAACCCGAGTGGGACCTTCACAAGCTTATTGAATTTCTAAGGAAATTCTTAAGTAGTCATAGAGGCATCAGTTTAAAACCCGAGTGGGACCTCCGAAAGCTTAGAAGAATTCTTCGGAAATTCCTAAGTAAGGCATCGGTTTAAAACCCGAGTGAGACCTCCGAAAGCTTAGAAGAATTCTTCGGAAATTCCTAAGTAAGGCATCAATTTAAAACCCGAGTGGGACCTTCGCAAGCTTAATGAATTTCTAAGGAAATTCTTAAGTAGTCATAAAGGCATCGGTTTAAAATCCGAGTGAGACCTCCGGAAGCTTAGAAGAATTATTCGGAAATTCCTAAGAAAAGGCAACGGTTTCGATCAGCCAAAGCATACTAAAGCAAAGACTCTGATTATCGACAAAGTTAATTCTTTATTTCTTTAAAACGACCAGAAGGGGCCAACCTTTACAACATCAAAAAGTTCTCAGGAAAAATGCATGGGAGGTAACAAGTGTTGAGGACAAATCTTCGTTCAGTCGAGACACAACGAATTCTAAGTATCATCATCGGTGATTGCGAAGAGTTCCGTAAACTTTCCTTTGTCGAAACAAAATCGGGAAGAAATACAAAAGCAGCTTTCTCGGAAGCAACACAGATTTAAGAAGAAAAATTGAAGTGGCTCCCATATGTTGAAACAGAGTCGGGAAGACATAGGTGGATTGCTGGCCGAGGAGACATAGGTCCTCTCATCATTTGACTGACCCCTCTCATCCTCGGTGATTGCGAAGAGTTCCATAAGCTCCCACCTATAGGACTAAATCCTTCGCAATTCCATACTCTTCATCCAGCTTTTTCTGAAGAAGCCTGGCCCTTAGTCAAACCTGCATTCAAGGCAAGCTCTTCATAGCTGAATCCTCTCAGGGGGGTACAAAGGAGGAGAGTCATCAAGATAGTGCATTATATCCGGATCTAGAACGGGTAGATCTACCACATCTTTAGCCCAGGCAGGAAGAGGAAGTCACAACTTTTCAAACACTTCAGGATGACAACTTGTATGGTGGGGAGGTGTGTTGAAATAAGGATTTCTCCTTAGGATCGACTCCCATACCTCATTCTTGCCATCCTGATATGCCTGCAAATTATAGGCATTCAGCATATTAACAAACGGCTTACTTTGCAAGTATTTGAAGATACAAGCCCTGCGAACATCAGTCAGGAGAGTTTCGGGCAGGGGAGTAACGGCTTGCCTTTGAGCCGGAGGAGCAGGAACCTTAGCGTCAGACCCCTTCGGCCCTCTCGAAAGCTTCTCAACTTCCAGCTCCAGCTTTTGGATTCTCTCCCTAGCACCATCCAAATCAGAATGAAGTCGCCCAATTTCGGAATTCTTCACTTGAGCAATTTCCCAAAGCCTGTCCTGACGACGAGCAAGCTCGGCGTCTTTGGCTTTGGATTCTTCTCGAAGCCGGGAAGATCATTGCTTAGGCTACTGAGCCTAAAAGATGATTCCACCCTCTAGTGGAAATTGTTAGCAAGGCTCCTGCAATACCGAAAGAAGTTAGTCAGAAGCAAAAAAAAATTTCGGAAAGAAAAAAAATGAAGAGATACTTATAGCACGAATGACCTTATAAAGGCCGCGTCTGGAGTAGCATTGAAGGCTCTGTTCTCGGTAGGCATCTGAGCAAAAGTGCACCATTCTAGCACCTTTTCAAAATCGCCAGTCACCAAGTCAGACCTCTTTAACAACCAGGAAGGCCTGTATACTTCATCATCTGACCAAGGGTGCTTCCTCTTGGAAGCAGAATCCTCGGCCTCTTGAAAAACCTCCTCCACTCTCGGAGGAGCAGTATCAGTGACTGCATCCATGACCGTTGAAGGCGTGGAGGAAGATGCCAATGAGGCACCAGCTGGAGTTTCAAAAGCCCGAATGATAATAGAAGGAATCACATTTTCCTTAGTGGACCAAACGGTCTCCATCATGGAAGAAGATGCCAACGAGACATTAGCAAAGGCTATGGGAATCTGAACTTCAGGAGAATCACCAACAGCAACCTCTTTGCATTGAACAACCTTTTTCACCACTGGAGTAGTCTTCTTAGTAGATTTTGCCCTAACAACATCCAAGTTAACTCTTGGAGGCACTGCAAGGAAGACAAACGTCGTCAGTTCAAGAGGTATGGCAAAGAGCCAACAAAAAAAAAAAAAAAAAAAAAAAAAAAAGAAGAAGAAACCCTATATGTCTGAAGTTTAGATATTAGAAAAGGAGTTTCCAGCAAAGAGCTTCCGGAATGAATAACCCTCAAGTATACTACTTTGAAGTTATTCAGGGAGGAGAAGGCCAACAAACCAGATAGAAAAAGAATGAGAAAACTTACTTGTTCAAGTTCTGTTCAGGGTATCGTCAGAGGATAGGAATGCAAAGGCAACAAGGGACGAAGACAAGTTTCGTTAATGAACGAAGATGAAGAGAAAGTAATCAGATAAACAACTGCTCCTGCAAAGGATGAAAGCAAGTTTGAAGCACACCTGAGGGGTTTAAATAGCCACAGGGGGTGATGCGACGGTTTAAGGCTCGTACGAATCAAGGGTCAAGGACTAGGGACGGTTCAAATTTAGAAAAACAAATCTAAGATCAACAGTCAGGAGATAAGGACATTTCAAATTCGAAACTTAAGAGCTAAGTTCATCCCAAGTCTTCACATGGAGCAATATGCACCTGATACGAGAATGCGTAGCAAAAAACCAATCGTCGCACCAGTATTAAATGAAAAAAATATTTTCAATTTCTTGGGAAGGACAACTTATACATAAATACGAGGAAACGTTTGAGTTTCATCATAAAGAGGGCACAACTTGGAGAAAAATGCTTCAAGTAAGTCACAGGAGATTTGAACTCAACCGAATCAACCCAGAGGTATGGGTGTATCCTAAGTGTGAAACCCGGCCCTAACCTTAACCCGGATACTCTTTGATTGTAGGTCCGAAGACCCGAAGTAGAAGTGAAAGTCAACTATGGGCCATATTGGTAGATGATATAGTGTTCGACTCTGAACCTATGGAGATTGAAGATGATGCCCCATACTTGAAGTCAGTGTTGGATATAGAGAAGAGACTGCACCTTGATGAAGAGAAGATTAGTTGATGACCTTAGAGCTTGGTGGGATATGATTTAAAGCCATTTTTCCATGCTAGGTATGTTATAGAATATGTGTTTAAAGTTTCGTTTGATTCCGAGTAGTTAGTGGAAGACCCTCAAATCCCTATTTTTGGCTTTGTGGTGTCACTGCGTCGAGTGCTTGGGTCAAGTGCTCAATGCTACCCAGCCAATCGACCCAGAGTTGCTGAACTCGAACATAATCTTCTGTTTTGAGAATCTTGCTATATATACCCCATGACTTCGTGATTTTAGTATCCCTAGCCTCCATAACACTTAGAGAACGAAGGGAAACCATCTCCAAGCCTCCAAGAGTGAAGAAGAAGACCTAATCTAGCAATCTTGCAAACTCTCTCTCTCGTTCTTTAATTAAAGGTTAGTAATCTATCTTTTATGTTAATGATTTATTCTTTCTATGATCACTCTCATCTCTGAACTGAGATTATGATGAAGATGCTGCAACCTTGTAGTCATATCTTTACAATCTCTTTTCATTCTCTTGTACTATGATCATCTCATTCATTCTTAACATGATTCTTATGATTTCTTCTTAAGCTATGATAATATTTCCTATTTTGATTCATTCTAGCATTATAGATGCTTCTCTATGATTATCATACCTCTGATCTACTGTGTTCTTGTACTAGAATGAGATCTAATCATCTCTAGTTCATCTCTTTCATTCATAGCATGTTTCCAATGAAAACTATGATTTTTACCAAAATAGAAACTATGGTTCTAAATTAGGAAGTAATGTTTAAATGGTGGTTTGATGTCTAAATTATGCTTTCTAGGCTTAGACTACTGTGTTAGACAATCCCTCCAAGTTTCGTCGCATTCCGGTTTGTGTAGCATAGGTTTCAGATCAAGATTCCCTTTTTATTTTCGTATTTGCCCTTGGGCAGACTGCCTGGGTCGACTGGCCAATGCTACCCAGCCAATCAACCGGCAACAACAGAATCTGTTTTATTCGTCCGATTTGATTCGATTCATGCTTATTCTTTTAGGATTACTTCCTAATGATTGTGTGATGCTATTCTAGGGATTATTTGCTAACTTTGGATTTATCCTCTTGTTCGTCCGGAATATTCTCGGATCTATTTAAGGTAAGGAAAGTTGTTACCATATTAACATAGATTTGCATAGATTTAGTTTCTAATTTGGGAACTACTTAGATTTGCTACTGTTATGTTAGTTTCTATTATGATATGAATGCTGCAAGTACATTAGGATCTTATTTCTTTATTTACTTTATGTACTTGATTATGTATGAATACTTACTCATGTATGTTTCCTTATTTATTTAATCTTGTTTTATTATACTTTTTCATATGATGTGATATTTGTTGTGGATGATATGACTGAATTATGATTGTGATTGCTTAGGTATGATTTGGGATTGGGGAATGTCCTTTTGACATTTCTATCCTTGGACCTCATTGGGAGTAGTACGGGATATTTCCAAGGTTGCCCTTTGACGCTTTCCCGGATTATTGGTTTTCATACCTAGGACTTGTCTAGCAATGTTTGGCTAGGTTATACCCCTGTTATATCAGACCCGAATCAGAAGGGTATTGAGACCGAACGACCCGTGGTAGCAATGGGGATTCATGGGTGTTCAAGACCGGTGAGTATATCCGTGAGGGGACATGAATCACATTGTGGGGACCATTTGTGGGTAGAGTTGCATATGGATAGACTTGGGCTCATGGGCGTTCAAGACCAGTAACCAACCCGTGAGAGGACATGAGAGCTTCCCGTTTACTATATGTGGATGACCTATAGGGTTGATGAGTCCGTATTTGAGAGAGTTGGATACGCTGACTCTAGTGTGAAGGATACCGGAAAGGATCCCGAGAGGGGAGGAATGGATGTATCTGGATCTGAGTTAATATGACTAAGTAGAAGACTTGCATTGGGCTAGGCTTTACCTTGACATGCGCCAATACTTAGACCAAACGGTGATGTGAGAGAGAGGTGACTTAACCCCTAACCATGGATTGTCCAAGATGGATGAAGGACCCACTACCAACCGGCGTTGTGTGATGAGACCTACCCAAAGAAGTATGGTGCTATGACTTAAAGCATGTCTGCCTATAGAGACCAGCATACATAGAGTTAGACTCATACATGCATTGTTGTCTCATATCATATCACTTATTGCTTTGTTGTGATACTATGTTATTTATGCTATTATGGAATAACTTGCCTTGCTGAGTTTCTTTGAAACTCATTCCTTTTTGTACAATATCTTTTGTTAGACTATTCTACAGGATTTGATGGCTATGAAGAGCAATATGAGGTAGCGCAAGATGAAGAAGCGTACCATACGCAAAGTGCTGGCGACTACGAAGATTACTGTGAGGATCCCTCGAGTGGTCTCTCTTGTTACCAGGATTAGCCCTACTGCGGAGTGGGAGCGTTTGAGCATCATCGACGAAGTCTATGTCTATGAGGACATCCTTTATGAAGTAGAAAAGACTCTAGTTTAGATTATATCTTTCTTTCTTGTCTTTAGAATCAATTGTAATCCCATTTGATTTTCAAACTACATTTCGCTGTACTCGTGGAGTGAGATTCCGCCTCACTCTACTTTTGATTTATATATCTATTGGTATCTTTTCCGCACGCTGATGAATATCTCGTTACTTTACCTTGATTCATTGAATAATATTGTTAACATTGATTTAGTCTTGTTCTTGATTATATTGTTGTGAATGTGGGAGGTTGATTTCTCTAACTACTGGATCTTGTGGACTGTGGATCACACACTCGGGTATGCTAGATAGGGTACCGGCTGGGTGGATGTGACACTAAGGTTCCCGAATGTCAACTTCGACCAAGGAATAAGGTTACTTCAAAAAAAAGGTTCATTTCATCGCCAAAGGCCATAGGGGGCCAACCCTTACAAAAATATAAGAAAAAAGAAGAGAAACAGTTCTCTATTTTTCTTTGATGGATTTTGCAGAAGGATCTGCGGCTGGAGCAGGCTGCTGAGGTTCCTCAGGAAGAGGTGGTGAATCATTGAGAAACTCTTCAATGTTTGGATCCGCTGGAACAGGATCTTCTTCTCCCTGAGTTCAATCGAGGAAAGGCAGCTCGAGCTTTTCAAAGACTTCTTTGTGGCAAACACTTTGAAAAGGAGTCATATCAAAAGTAGGGTTTGCCTCAAGGATAGCCTTCCAAACATCATTTTGTCCAGCTCGGTAGGCTTGAAGATTGTACGGAGTCATTAGTTCACTGAAGGGGACGCTGTTTAGGTACTTCCGAATGCCGTCTCTCCGAAGACCTTGGAAAAGATGTTTGGGTTTTGAAGGAATAATCGCCTTCTTAAGACGATCATTGTCAAGGCCCAAAATTTCAACCCGTTCCATGCATTTGGAGGAGTACATTGTTTGTTTCTTCACTTCACGCTCTAGAGCTCCTATGCAACTAATGGACAAGTGAAGATCCTTCTTCAAGGTGTTGACTTTGTCATTTTCCTCCTTCAACACTGTGTCTTCCTTCTTCAACCGATCCACTTCGGAATTCGCCTTCACCAACTGCTCTTCACGACTTTGAAGTAGGGAGCCACTACCACCAATCCGGTTCAAAGCTTCAATATGCTGGTAGAAGCTCACCACAGCAGTCCTAAGGAAACAAACAATTATCAAGAAATCCTAGAAAGGATTACAAAGCAAGCGACAGAAGATCAAGGAAATACAATACCTTGTTGAGAAACGAACGAGCGTATCATCACTCAAAGATTCAAGAGCTTGATGATCGGATGGCATCAAGTTGAGAGAACTCCACTCAGCAGCTTTTTCATGATCTTGCATGACCCGATTCGACACGCTTAGCATCCACTGTGGAACGAAGATCTCCTCAGAATCTTGACTCTTCTGAGATTTCTTCGGAACAAAAGCTTCAGTTGGGTCATGCTTCCTCTTGGTTCGGGCTGGAGAGGGGACTTCTGCCTCATCTACAATTGGCTTCTTCCCTCTCCCGGAAGCTTCAACCACTGGTTTTAAATTCCTTATACCCTTGTAAGAAGGGTCTGGAGGAGGCATAGTAGCAATCTCATCTGCCGTCAGTGCCCGAGGAGATAGTTGTTCTGCAGCTACAACTGCCTTGGCTGCCTTAACCTGAATGTTCTCTGAGTTAACTCGGGGAGGCACTACAAAGAAGGAAAAAAGTCATAAAATCAAATAAGGTTGCAATACATTCCAAAAGACAAATGCAATAGTTTGGAAGCTCACAACGAGCCAGCCCCCAATATTGAAGAATCGGGGTATACTCCATCTCAAGACCATGTATCTCTTGGTACCATGGAATTGACTTGATCTTCTTGGTAGGTGCTTTTTAGGCCTTGGATAGGGGAAGGACCCGGTTACCCTCAGAATATGAAGTAAGCAGCTTCCAGGTGACCGGGAAGTTAAGATCTGAGTGAGGCACTTGAGAGAAAAAATACCGTCTGCGCCACCCCTTGTGATTGGAAGGAAAGGTTCTCCTAGCAAGGATACTACCCGACCACCCAAGCTCAACCTTGTTATGCTTGGAAAGAAAAACCCAACCCAAAGGGTGGGAAAGAAACAAAGCATGAAAATGTACAAAAAGAGGAAGAGAAGGTTCGATGCCAAGTTCAAAACACAAACCCAAGAAGCCAACGATGAGACGCCAGCTATTGGGAAGAAGCATTCCGGGACAAATGTCCCAATGGTTCAAGACAACAGAAAATAAAGAATGGAAGAACGGAAAACGGACTCCACTCTCCAGAGTATCTATATACAAAGAGAACTCTTCGGGTAGGTTCAAATTGGCCCTTACATCAGGATTGGGGGCTTTAAGAAGGTATGAAGGAGGAAAGTCAAAAGATTCAGTCGCTGAAGGGAGTTCAACTTCAGTGAATGAGGAAGGAATAGATCCAGGTTCATCCTTGGGTTTGCTAGGTTGCTTAAATTGCCGAGAGGTCTCGGCAGTTGCCTTAAGAATTCTGGAATGCCCAGACTCAGGAGGCGCAGAAGAAACTTCAGTACTTTTCCCTTCATTCTTTGGATAACTCACTTCTTCGAACTCACCCCAAATGGTAGCCAAAGTTCGCTTGTCACTATCTGATTTCTCGATGGGGACAAAGGGAGAAGCCTCACCACCTGACTCGCCCTTACCGGCGCTATGTTTAGAAGGACCTTAATCAAAAGTCTTACCACTTTTCATTACTAGAAAGCTCTGGTTCTGGTTTTCAGTGGATGCGGAGGCGAAAGCAAAAAGAAAGAGCGAGACAAATAAAGGATACAAAAGAGTCAGTGAACTTACTGAAGTAGAGAGCGTGAAAGCGAGAAGACTGTTAGGGTGCAAAGAAGACGGCGAAGTTTCAAACTCCAGACAAAGAGAATGAAACATACGAAGACAACGAACAACTTTTATGCACGCAGATAATCGAGGACTTGTACGATCAGGATAACTTCAGGATCGACGATCATGATCAGGAGACGTTTCAAAAAAGTTTGAACAAATCGAATCAGAACAGACATTTTGTAAACCGTCGTTTCGATTTCGTGTGCAATGATAATTTCAGCTGCATAGGACACGTGGCATCACCCCCATGAAAAATGAAGGCATTCGCGAAACTCGAGGGAAAAAGTGATGCAGCAGCATTAAATGTGATTCGACATTTAATAAGCGAAGGATCATTCAAAAATATCATTTGATTAATGGGACCAGTTCAAACCAAGCCCTCGAAATCGCCCAAACACTTGGTCTGGGGGGCTCGTGAAATGGGAAAAATAATTATGGAACCGGGTCCGCCTTTGATTCGACCCTCGACTCCAGTCAGGAAGAAACGGACCTACTCGCTTCCGAGCGGGCCGGGTTTAAAGATAGCTTGTTGAGGAAGAAACCTAACTCAGTCAACAGGCACGCCCGATTCCATAATAATCGGAGTGGACGAATCATCAAGGAGACGGTTAACGGCACTTACGGGAGAAAACGATCGTGCTTACTTAGATAACTGCCACGCTATGATCGTGTAGTTTTTCATTATCTCACCAACGAACGGATCTATTATCAATGGATCTAATCGTTAAGATTGGACGGCCACCCGAAGAAGGTTCAAGTAAATCGAATGAAGGAGATTCGAAGGTAAACACTATATAAGACATGACCTACGTACAAGAGAGGTATTTGAATCATATTCCTTATATTCATATTCATACTTTTGATCTATACTCAAGCAGAGCCTTTTATGATCAATTCATCAACTGACTTAGCCTTCGGAGGTGGACTCTTGATCCTTGCGGTCGGGCCACATCTGACGATTGTTTTTGCAGGTCATTCTTACGTGATCTAAGGGCTGAGCGAATTTTAGATGCATCACTCGCAAAGGAGAAGACGAAGACGACAAAGCTTGAGCAGCATCCCAAAGGAGAAGACAAAGACAACGAAGCTTGGTTCCAGCGTTCTTGAAGAAGAAGAAGCAAACCTAAAAGCTTCCCAGTTTTGATCGAAGCAAAAGAGTTATAGGTTGAAGCGGAATACCAAGATTTAGTTGCAGGTTTTCAACCCAGTTTTTGATCGAAGGAGAAGAAGGATCTTAAAGCAGAAGAAAGAAGAAACCTTAAAATCCCGCTTCGGTTCTTCAACCATAGCCGTTGCAGTTCTTACATGAGTGGTTCTTGAAATAGTTTTTATTCATATGGAAGTGCAACTTTTACTAGGTAGAATATTCCCACTCTTGTTTGCGCTGTTTTAGTCCTTGTGGTTATTAGCAAATAGTCTTGTGTGATGTCGTTTTTGAACAACAATTAAAGTCACAGGAGGTTGGTAGTTTGGTTCTAGAGAGGCACAAGCCTGTTTGTGGATCAACTTTAGTTTCACAGAAATTCTAGTTGAGCTTTAGTTATTGAGGTTGGAAGGACAAGTAATGTACCTTCCGAATTGCATCTAACTTATAAAGTAGAACTTGATAAAATTGCCCTTCACTCACACCATCCCTGCTGCAAATAAATCCACTTAACAAACGAAACTATGGAACATAACTGCATACTATGCTTGTAACAACCCCCGTATTTCTAACCTGAGATCCATATTGTAGGTCCGAGAACCCGAAGGTCTAGTCGGGTAAATTTGTGGAGTGTCCGGATAGAAGTCCATGATCCATACCCTGAACCCATGGATCTGGATTCTCTGTCTGAAGAGCTTGCCTTGCTTGGTAGTTGGACTTCTGGAAGTCAAGTGATGTCTGGAGATGTCCGGAATGAAGGTAAGATCTCCCCATCTCTCCTTTATTTGTACTTGGACATCAACCCTCTAGCAAAAGCACCCTTGTATGGCAAAATACATGGGGGCGGTTGCTAGTGGCGGTCGATTGAACCAAGCGATGCCCTGGAGCGACCGCCCGATTCTAGTTGCGGGGTTTTGCCCTATTTTGCCCCCTGACTTCTATAAAAGGTAACCCTCGCCTAATTTACGAATATTTTATTCTTGGTTACCGTTTTTGGAGGTTAGACGGCTGCTGAGAAGTGCCGAAAGCAGATCTGGAGTGCTGGTAGTGATCTGGAGATCAATCCTTCCCTGGTTTCCCGTGATTCTCGGAGTGAGGTAATGGATTCACCCTTCATCCTTTATCTCCTTTGTCTTTCAATTTCGTGTTAACCCATTCCCTCATCATGGTGGTTACCCTTTTGATCAATCGTAACTCTCTTTCCAATCTTCTTGATGTGATTCATCAGAAAATGAAACCCTGCTTTCGTGAAAAGGATAAATCCAGTCAAGGGGAGAGTTCTGGGTAATCCATTTATGATGTTTGTTAGGTTTCTTGTCACCCAGTGGTTATGGGAGTGTTAGATTCGAGATTTAGGCTATGATCACTCAAAATCCGGATTGAAAACGGATGATCAGAAGCCTGAGTTTTGGATTGAAACTCTCTGTTTTTGGGGCGGTCACTAGTGGCGGTCGCTCAACCTAAGCGACCGGCATGAGCGATCGGCTGGTAAACAGTGACCAATTGACTTTTGGTTTTGATCCAATCTTATTCAATTGACTTATTCATTATTGTAACCCTGTATATAGGTGTTCTCGATTTGAAAAGAAAGTCTTATAATAGTTTACGAATTTCTTTTTACGGACGATTTACTTATATGCAGGTAAGGACATTCAATCCTATCTTTATGAATAGACTTGAACATGCTAGTCCAGTGTCTGTTAGTATTAGTCTTTCATTATGTATGCTACTGTAATCATATTCTATATACTGATCTTGTCATATTACTACTGTTCATCTTGTTCATATATATACTTTGTTGGTTATAATTGTTATATACTGATGATGGTTAGTGTGTGGTTCTGATGGATGAGGTATTCCTTTGGGATATCAGAAGGCTGTGGAATGGGACACATGCCTGCTGATGTCTCCAGCATTGTCATAACTATTGGATGACATGTTTAGGTAGAGTCTAGAGTTGCATGGCTAGGTACCCCACATGCTACTACCCTTTCGGTAGGGGGATTGAAGCCGGATGACCCGTGATGACAATGATGTGACGTTGGTCCACTGTTGGTCATATAAATAGTAGGGTTGCATATGTTAGGGTTGGGCTCATGGACGTCCAAGGAACGGACCTGGTGTCATGAGGAGTCATGAGAGCATTCCGCCCCAACAATATGTGGATGACCATAGGGTTATGGAATGGAGTCCAATAGCAGTAGCCAATCTGTGAGGATTCTCATTCCTAGGTTGCGAAGGATACTGAACCGAGTTGGTTGGTGCCATAGGGGATGTATCTGGACTTCATGTAGACATGTTACCTGTATGACCTTGCATTGGATTAGAAACCCCGACATGCGCCAGTACTCATTGCAAATGGTCGTGGTGAGAGAGTGTTGACTTAACCCCAGCCATGGTTTGAGAGCCAGGTGTGGACCTTCCATTTTACCCAGGATCCCTACAGAGGTAACCAGTCCTTGCCGGATCAGAGTGACTAGACTTACTCAGAGGAAGGCTGGTGTATATCTTAAAGCATGTCAGCTAATAGAGACTTGCATAGTTAGAATCATAGTATCATTCATACTTTGCACTCATTCATATCATTTATGCATTTCTGATTTGTTGGATATTTGGATGGGAATTGTAATTGTTTTTACTGAGTTCTCTAGAACTCACTCCTTTATTGTATTTGTTTTATTAGCCTGCGCAGATGAGGAAATGTGTCAGAAGATGGATTGGTTTCCTATGAAGAAACCTTCCCGTATGAAGAAGATGTGGCACCGACAATGGGAAATGGAGATAGCCTATGCAGGAGCTCCTGCAAGTGCATGGAATGCACTCATCGCACCTATTGATGGACAGAGACGAAAAGTGGTTAGATAGTTCGCTCAGCGAATGGAGAAGAACTAGAGGACCCCCTTTCTAGAGATTCATGAGAGACATTATTTAGCCTTAGAAAAGGAAACTGAAAAGAAAATAATATAACTCTATTTAATTGCTTCCGCTGAACTCCTATTCATTTTGATTCATTATTCTTTCATTTATTATTATTTTATTGGAGTATTTGGACTCCTGTAACCCTTTAATTCATTTATTGAACTATTATTGCTCTTGATTGTCTTTATTTGTATTTATTATTGTTGATAGACTAAAACCGTGGATCCTGTGACGGATCACTCCCACGGGTTGTCGGGCGGGTAACCGATACCGGCAGGTGGGGTGTGACAATGCTAATGTGTGCAGACATTCTTATGTGTAATGATAATGTATCTTTGTGCACAAATGTAGCCAGCAGAGGTTAATGCACAACTCCATGCATGTTACATCTAGTTTTGTCAATGTTCAATTATGACTATTTCTTCATAGCTAAAATATCCTTGCTTTTTGTTTCACATAAAGGTAGTCAAATGCAAAAACTACTATGATGCCATGTAACCAATTGAATTCAAGATTATTAAGCTCCTGAAAAAAAACATGTTATAAGCGCATGCATGATGGGACCTTTATTATTCATGGTTCGTTCAACCATGTCAGCCCCAAATATACTGGCCATAGTCATAGCATCTGATAATTTTTTTTTAAGTTAAATATGTAAATTGGGCCCATGGAGATTCAAAATTAGCAGCATATTCATCATTCACTCCCATAATCTGAAGCATTCTACCCATTTAGCAATATAACTATAGTTGTATTGCATATCTACACTAATATATAGCAATGTAGAAAGCCTAATATACCTGTAGAATATAATTCTTTGAGGCTTTTGTCCAGTAGCCTTTCGAAAGGAAACCAATAGATAGATCTCTGCATAGAAAAGTGATTAATAATATTAGAAAAATATAATTCCCATAGGAAAATGGTCATGGAGCAATTTGAGAGAGACTTCAAGTACCGGATCATTCCACCACCAACCATGCCGAAACAGGGGTCATGCCAAGTTTTCTACAAGTCTTGTATTAGTTCATGTCTGTGACTGATGCGTCCAAAATCTGCTCAGCCCTTAGATCTCCTGAGAGTAACCTGCAAAATAAAGAGTCAGATGTGGCCCGACCGCTGGGATCGGGAGTCCACCTCCAAAGGCTAAGTCAGTTGATGAACTTAATCACAAACGGCTCTGCTAGAGCACAGAGCTAAGGAATGAATAACGAGAATACGATTCAGATTGTATGTATCTGTGTGTTTTTGTTTGTCCCTACCTTGGGGGTAGGTGATGTCTTATATAGAGTGTACCTTTAAATCTTCTTCGTAGGATGTTCTTGAGCCTTCTTCGGATAGTCATTGGATCTCAACAGATAGATCCATTGAGTGATAGATCTCTACTAGGTTGGACTAGTAGATGACTCCTTTCATAATACGATCGTTATATGGTAGTTATCCATATAATAGCGATGAGTGAGAGCCGCTGAATACTGATAGACGCCTTTAGGTTGATTGACCTATTCCGATCGTATCGGATTAGGGCGTGCTTGTGGCTGAGTTAGTATTCTTCCTCAGCAAGCTATCTCCTAGACCCGGCTCGCTCGGAAGCAAGTCGATTCCTTTCGTCCCGACCGGGGTCGAGGGTCGAACAAGGTCTGAACCAGGTTCGGTTATATTTTCTCCATATCACGAGCCCCCAGACCAAGCATTCGGTTGATCCCGAGGGCTTGGTTTTTTACTAGGTTCTTCATCAAACGATAGTTTTTGCATAATTCTCAACCCATTAAATGTCATATCACATTTAATGCGACTATGTCGCTTTTTCCTCGAGCATTATGAGTATTCTCACTTTTTGTGAGGGTAACGCCACGCGTCCTTTGTAGCCGAAACTATCATTGCTCACGCAATCAAAACGACGGTTTCTGAACGTCTGCTTTGGATTCATGAGTTCAAACTTTCGAACTGTCTCCAAATCTCGATGGTTGATGTTGGATTCATCTCGATCGTACACGTCTTCAAACACTCGTGCGGGTGCTTAAAAACGATTCAATGTCTCTGTCGGTCTCATTCTCCTTGTCTAGAATTTTGAAACCTCATCGTCTTCTTCGCGCCTTCACGATCCTCTCATTCTCGAGCTTTCTGCCTCAGTGATTCAATAAGTTTACTGACTCCTTTGCACAGTTTACTTTCGTCTCTAGGTTTCTATTTTCTTTAGAAACCACAATCAGACTTTGCAGTAATGGAAGGCAGGAGGGTTTCTTCTGAAATTTCCCCTGTGCATAGCGCCAGTAAAGGCGATAGTGATGATGAGGCCTTTGCCTCAGTCCCCTCTGACCAGTCAGATAGCGACAAGAAAACCCTAACTGCTCTCTGGCGCGACTTCGCAAAAGTTAGCCAATAGAGAAAAGCAGAAGAAGAAGCTCGGACTTCTTCTGCCCTTCCTGAGTCTGGCCCGTCCATGACTCCGAAGGTTACCGCTGAATCTTCTTGGCAGTTCAAACAACCTACCAGGTCTGCTGGTGGACCTGATTCTGTTACTTCCTCCTATACTGAAGAAAATCTTCCTTTAGCCGTCAAATGTTTTGACTTTCCTTCCTCGTACCAACTTTGGGCTCCCACTTCCGATGAGAGGGTTGATTCGATCCTTCCGGGCGAATTCTCCTTGTATATAGATACACTGGAAAGCGGAGTTCACTTTCCCTTTTTCAATACTTTGTTTTCAGCCATTCTGAATCATTGGGACATTTGTCCCGAAATGCTTCTCCCCAATAGCTGGCATCTTATCGTCGGCTTCTTGGGGTTATGCTTTGAACTTGGCATCACACCTTCTCTTCCTCTTTTTGTACATTTTCACGTTCTTTCTATTTCCCATCCTCCTGGCTGGGTTGTGCTTTCTAAGCGCTACAAGGTTGAGCTTGACTGGATGGGCAGCATTCTTGCCAAAGGAACTTGCCCTTCCAATCATAAAGGGTGGCGCAAATGGTATTTTTTCTGCCGAGCGCCTCTATCAGATCTTAACTTCCCGATCACCTGGAAGCTGTACTCTTCATATTCTGAGGGTAACTGGGTCCTTCCATTATCCAAAGAAGACAGGGCTGCCATCGGGAAGATCAAGTCAATTCCATGGTATCAAGAGATACATGGATATGAGATGGAATACAACTCCATCCTTCAGTACTGGGGGCTGGCTCAACATGAGCTTTCTAACTGCCACGTTCCACTTTCTTGAATATACTACGAACTTTTTCAATTTTTTGACTTTCGTCTTTCTTTGTAGTGCCTCCAAGAATGAATCCCAAGAGTCTTCGGGTGAGGGCAGCCAAGGCTGTTGTTACTGCAGAGCAACGGTCTCCTCGAGCCTTGACCATAGAACAGGTAGCCTCTGCGCCACCTCCAGACCCTTCTTACAAGGGTATCAGAAACCTGAAGCCAGTGGTTGAGGCTTCGGGGAGAGGGAAAAAACCAATGGTGGAAGAGGTAGACATCCCCTCTCCCATTCGAAGCATGACTCAGCCAATGCTTCCGCCCTGAAGAAATCCAAGAAGAATAAAGATTATGAGGAGGTCTTCATCCCTCAATAGACGCTGATGCGGACAGACCGGGCGACACAGGATCCTGAAAAGGCTGCTGAGTGGAGCACTCTAGGCCTCATGCCAGCAGACCATCAGGCCTTTGAGGCCCTACAAGACGACGTTCTCGTTCGTCTTTCCACAAGGTATTATTTTTCTTGAGTTTTTGCTACTTGTTTTGTAATCTCTCTTGAGATTTTCTGATAATCTCCCTGTCTCTCCAGGAATGCTGTGTTGAGCTTCTATCAACACATGGAGGCATTGAGCCGAGTTGGTCGTAGTGGCTCCCTGCTACAGACTTGTGAAGAGAATCTGGTGAAGGCCAATTCTGAGGTGGACCGGCTGAAGAAAGCAGCCGAAGAGTTGAAGGAGAAGCACGATGAGGAGATGAAGTCTTTGAGGAAAGAACTTGACTCGTCAAATATTCGTGTTGTTGCTGCCGAACGTGAGGCCAAAAACCATAAAAATGAGGCTACTGCATTTGGTGAGAGCCTCGAGCTTAAGGCCCCGGGAGAACGAACGCCGCTGAAGATGGCAGTTCCTAGCAAGCCCGAACATCTTAGACCAGATCTTCGGAGGGACTGCATTCAAAAATATCTGAACAGCGTTCCCTTTAATGACCTGTTGGGCTCCTTCAACCTTCAAGATTATCGAGAAGGGCAGAATGACGTCTGGAGAAAGATTCTTGAATCTAATCCTTCTTTCGACACAACTTCCTTTCAAGAAGTGTGTCACAAGGAAATTTTTGAGAAGCTTGAGCTGCCTTTCCCCGACTAGGTTTTGGAAGAGGAAGATCCCATTCCAGTGGACCCAGACATTGAGAAGTATCTCGCTGATTCGCCCCCTCTCGAAGAACCTCAAAAGCCTGCTTCAGATAAAGACTCTGACAAAGACTCTTCGGCCGACAGTGAGAAAGAAACATAAGAAACCATCTTTTTTTTTTTTTTTTTTTTTTTTGTAAGGGTTGACCCTCTACGGTCTTAATGAAATAGAAATCTGTCTTCTTTTTGAACTCTTCCAATGATTGCTTTAATACTTCCTCATATCATACCCAAGGAATTGTCTATTCCCTCTCACAAGAGATAAAAATGATATAAGTTATCACGTAGATTAACTTGTACCTCAACTGGAGACAACATTCAGGACATCAGGGAGATGCGTTCGGTCAATTTGATTCTTTTGAACCTTTTTTGATATCTGAACTTTATCTCCCAACTGCTCCTTCCTTTATGACAAAGCCCAAACGTTTCTTGTATTCGTATACCAATTGCCTTTCCCAAGGAATTGGAAATACTCTATTATTTAATACTGGTGCGACGGTTGGTATTTGGTAGTATCCTCGTATCAGGTGCACATTGTTCCATGTGGAAACCTAGTTCAACCTTCAAGTTTTGAATTTGAAGTGCCGTTATCCCCTGACCGTTGATCCTGCATTTTTAGGAATTCGAAGCGTCTCTTCCATCCTGTCCCTTGATTATCTTGGTCTTTCAACCGTCGTATCTCTCCTTGAGGCTATTTAAGCTCCTCAAGGGTACTTTATCCTTGTCTCGCTATCTGCAAGTTATTTCTGTCTGATAGATTTGCAAAGTAATATCCTGTTTCCTGTCTTCCTTTGTTGTCTCTGTACTCTTGTCCTCCAACAATATCTTCGATCAGAACCTAAACAAGTAAGTCTTCTGCTTTGTCATTCAGTTTTGTTACGAACTTCTTCTTCTCCCTGAGTAATCTCCACATTATTCATACTTGGGGTTTACTTATCACGGAAGTTCCCTGATTGGTGTTTGTTACTCCATCTGTTTGACAGAAATCTAGGGTTTTTCCCTTTTCTACTATAAGTTATTGGATTCTCGTACTGATATTGCTTTTTGCATTTGCAGTGCCTCCAAGAATTAACTTGGACTTTATTAGGGCAAATTCCTGCAAGAAGACTGCCCCAGTACCGATGAAGGTTGACCCCTCTTAGGTGATTGCTGCTAGTGAATCTCCTAAACGTGGGGAGACTGCTCCTGGTGAATCTTCAGATCAGATTCCCACAGTTTCAGCTGATGTTTCTCCCCCGCTTCCTTTGCCTGAAGAGACCATTCGATCTTCCAAGGAGGACATGGCTCCCTCCGTCGTTGCTTGTACTGTTGACGCCGCTGCTGACACTACGCTGGAGTCTTCTTCCATGATGAAGACCGTTCGGGCATCTAAGGAAGATGTGGTCCCTGCAGGTGCTGCTCCTATTTCCAACTCTAGTGCTTGTTTGGCATCCTCCTCCACTCCTTCCCTGGAACTGGAGGATTTTGCCACTAGGAAGCGCCCTTGGTTGGACGATGATGTGTTCCATCCTTCTTGGTCGCAGAAGAGGTCGACTTGGTGACCAGGCGATTTTGACAACGCACTAGAATGGTGCACTGTTGTTCAAATGCCTGCCGAGAGCAGAGCCCTCTCCACGATCCCAGACAGGGATTTAATGAAATCACTGGTGATGTAAATTTTTCTTCATTACCTTTCGCTCTGAAGATTTTTCTTTTGCTCTTGACTAACTCTGAAGTTGTTGCAGGAGTCTCATTGGTAACTTCCACAATCAAGTGGAAGCAGCCTTTAGACTCAGTAGACTGAGTGATGAAGTTTCCAAGCTTCGGGAAGACTCCAAAGCCAAAGATGCTAAGATTGCTCGTCTTGGAAACCAAGCTTGGGAGATTGCCCGAGAGAGGAATTCCGAGAACGAGCGTCTTCGTTCGGATTTGGATGATGCCAGGGAGAAGATCCGCTGGCCAGAGCGGGAAGTAGGAAAGCTTTCAGCAAGGGCGAAAGGGTCTGAAGTTGTGTCAACGCCCCAAAGGCAAGCTGTTACCCCTTTGCCCGAGTCCCTTTCAACAAATGTTCGCAGGGCTTGCATCTTCAAATATTTGCACAGTAAGCCTTTTGTTGACATGCTGAACACTTATAACTTGCAGGCATACCGGGATGGCGAGAACGAGGTATGGGAATCGATCCTAAGGAGAAATCCTTATTTCAATACGACTCCTCACCGTGCCAATTTTCATCCTAAAGTGTTTGCAAAGCTGGGACTTCCTCTTCCTGCTTGGTCCAAGGATGCAACAGACCTTCCACCTCCAGATTCGGATATAATGCATCATCTTGACGATTCTCCTCCCTATTCTCCTCTGAAAGGATTCAGCTATGAAGAGCTTGCCTTTAATGCAGGTATGATCAAAGATCAAACTTCTTCCAGTCAAGCTGGATAAGGAGTATGGAATTGCAGAGGATTTTGTACTTGCAGAATGCTTCGCAATCCTCGTGGGAGACAAACAAATGATAACATATGTTTTCCCGACTCTCTTCTTCTTCTTCTTTTTGAATCTATGTTGCTTCTTGACTTTGTGTTGCTTCTAACAAAGCTACTTCGATCTTGTTTAAATTCTTGACGATCACCGATGATGACTTTCCTTTTTGACCGAACGAAGATTGTATCCCAACACTTGTTATCTCATATGTATATTTGATGTAAAGGTTGGCCCCTTCTTGTCATTTAAAGGAATAAAGAATTAACTTCATCCTTGAACTTTGTCAACTACTTGAGTCATTGTGGCAGTAGGTCTTAGTTGTTTCAAAACAATGCCTTTACTTAGAGATTTCCAGTAGAAATTCAATAAGTTTGAGAAGGAACTCACTCGGGTTTTAAACCAATGCCTTGTAGAAGGTACTCACTCGGGTTTTAAACCGATGCCTTGTAGAAGGTACTCACTCGGGTTTTAAACTGATGCCTTTACTTAAGAATTTTCGAAGAAATTCAATAAGTTTGAGAAGGAACTCACTCGGGTTTTAAACCGATGCCTTTATTTAAGAATTTCCGGAGAAATTCAATAAGTTTGAGAAGGAACTCACTCGGGTTTTAAACCGATGCCTTGTAGAAGGTACTCACTCGGGTTTTAAACCGATGCCTTTACTTAAGAATTTCTGGAGAAAATCAATAAGTTTGAGAAGTAACTCACTCAGGTTTTAAACCGATGCTTTTACTTAAGAATTTCCGGAGAAATTCAATAAGTTTGAGAAGGAACTCACTCGGGTTTTAAACCGATGCCTTGTAGAAGGTACTCACTTGGGTTTTAAATCGATGCCTTTTGATTTTGCTACTGGATCTGATCTTGAGTGTTTGATTTTGCCACTGGATCTGATCTTAAGTGTGGTGTGATGCCCCCAATCAAAAGACAAGTATGTTGAAAACGAGCATTGTATTGATTGAGTTGAATTTTGTTACATCATGAATGAAAATGAGAATCTCTTCAGGGATAATATTTCTTCAAATGCCTGGCATTCCACGAACGATCCAGCTCCTTTTGGGTTGTATGTTCTTTAGCTTATAAGCTCCCGAACCGACCAGCTTAATGACCATATATGGGCCTTCCCATGAAGGGTCGAATTTCCTTTGATGGCGTGGATCTGAAGCTAAGGTATTTCTCAATACCAAGTCTCTTGCTATGTATTGACAATTCCTCACTCGGGAATTATAATGTGACATTATCCTTCGTTGATAATGTTGAGTTTGAGTTATTGCTTTTGCATGAACTTCGTCTAACAAGTCAAGGCTATCTAGCGGTCCTTGTTCATTTTTTTCTTCGAACTCCCTTTCCCGTAGTGTTCCTGTCACATCCCCCAGCCGGTACCCTAACTGGCATACCCAGGAGTGTTATCCACAGCTCTGAAGATCAAGTATCGAGGAAATCATCCTCCCACATATACAATAACATAATCATAAACAGGAAATAATCAAGGTTTAAACATCATAAACAAAAGATTTAAAACCAAGAAATGAATAAACAATATAATCAAAGTGTGGAAAATGATACCAGATATCCGAAGATATCAAAAGAAGTAGAGAGAGGCAGAAAATGATACCACAGATACAGCGGAACGTAGTATGTAAGTCTAAAAGGAATTACAACTGAAACAAAAGAAAATAAGAAAGACAAACTAAACTTAAGAGTTTTCTATCCTATAGATGACATCTTCAAAATAGTGGACTTCATCAATCCAACAAAGATGTTCAAACTCCATGTTGTCTCTAATCGTTGTACGCAACGTGATCGCTCGAGGGATCATCAGTGTAATCTTGATTGTCGCCAACACCTTGCGTGTAGTACGCTTCATCAGCTTGCACTTCATCGTACTGTTCGTCATAGTAGTCAGTACCTGTAGAATAGTCTGACAAAAGATTGTACAAAAAGGAATGAGTTTCGAAAGAAACTCAGTAAGGCAAGTTAACTCATAACAACATAAAAAACATGCAGCAAATCATAAAAGATGCAATGCAGTATGAAACAGATAATGTATGTATGCATCTAAATTCTATATATGCTGGTCTCTACTGGTAGACATGCTTTAAGTCATAGCACCGTACATCTTTGGGTCGTCAGTCACTCCCCCTCAGCCATCCTGGCATCTTGGGTCTGCCGGGGTAATTGGGTAAATTCCTCTCAAACCATGGTAGTGGATTTGGTCACCACTCTCTCACATCACCATTGGTCTAAGTACTAGCACATGTCAGGGTAAAGCCTAGCCCAATGCAAGTCATCTATTCAGTTACATCAACTCAGTTCCAGATACGTCCATTCCTCGTCCCTGACGACCCTTTTCGGTATCCTTCGCACTAGAGTCCTAATAGTCCCAGACTACGGACTCATCAACCCTATTGGTTATCCACATATGGTAAACGGTAAGCTCTCATGTCCTCTCACGGGTTGGCTACCGGTCTTGAGCCCCCATGAACCCAAGTCTAGCCATATGCAACCCTCCAATAAATGGCCCCCACAATATGATTCCCGTCCTCTCATGGGTTGGTTACCCGTCTTGAGCGCCCGTGAATCACATTGCTACCACGGGTCGTTCGGTCTCAATACCCTTCCGATTCGGGTCTGATATAACGGGAACATCCTAGCCAAACACTGCTAGACAGCCCTAGGTATGACAACCAATGATTCGGGAAAGCGTCAATGGGCATCTTCGGAGAACATCCCATACTATTCCCTCCGATGTCCAAGGACAGAAGCGTCAAAAGGACACTTCCCAATCCCAAACCATACTTAATCAAACATATTCTCAGATCACTGATGACATACGCAACCAACAACTCATCATATAAAAGAGAATGTAAAAACATAATCCGATCAAGCAATAATAAACATTTCATATACTTGAATAATGAAAAAGAATACATAAACAAGTGCTACTGTACTTACAGTAGTACATCAGTAGTATAAAATACAAGAATAGTACATAAACTTAGATTTTCATAAAGTAGAAACTAGAGAGTATGTGATCTATGTTATTATGAAATAACTGTCCTTACCTTGATTATCGCCAAAGATAATCCAAAGATCAAAGAGAGCAACTCCAAACTTAGCAAATAAACTCCTAACAATCATAGATACAACATTAGGAAAGATACCTAAAAGATCAGAGACCAAATGAATCAAATCGGACAAAAAACGAAGCTACTGACATCATTGGTCGAGTGCTTGGTCTACTGACCCAGTCGACCAAGCAAGTTAGTATGAGAATGTAAAGACAGATCTCGTCATAACTTCTTCGTTTGAAGTCGGATTGATCCAAAATTCGAAAGGGAACTTCCTAGGATGTATTAGAATCATTTAGGAAGATAAAATCATCAAGTCATGGTCAAACTATGGGTTCTTGATTTGACCCAAGAAACTAGGGTTTCAACCTTTATGGCTCTCATGAAAAGGTTATGATCACGGAATGAAAGGGAATGATTGCTATCAAGAAATTAACAAAAAATCATAGAAAATCTAGTTTAGATTAAATGAAACATTGCCCATGAGGTTTTCCTCGCATGGGAGATTACCAAAGGTTTCCAGAAAGATCATACAAGGTCAGGGTTTCAAGAATAGGCTAGGGTTAAGATCATGATGATGATCATAGATCTCAAAGAAAAGAAGGAGATCACAAAGGGATGGTTGCAAGGATGCAGCATCTTCTTCCTAATCTCAATAAAGAATAAGATCGAAGAAAGAATAATTAAAAATTCAAAAAAGATACTAACCTTGAATTGTCAGATCAGAGATGAGAGGCTTCAGATCTGTAGAGGAATCTTCGAAATCACCAGAGAAAGTTTCGGAGAGGTCTTCTCATGTTCAAAAAGTGTTTAGGAGGCAGCTGTAACAAAGAAACACAAAGTAGGGTTTAAATATAAGTGAAAAACCCTAAAATTGCATTTTCTCGGATTTAACAATCCTTTGGTCAAGTGCTTGGTCGACTGGCCCAGTCGACCAATCAGTCGA
The DNA here is from genome assembly GCF_041222555.1 of Hakea prostrata. Taxonomy (NCBI): domain Eukaryota; kingdom Viridiplantae; phylum Streptophyta; class Magnoliopsida; order Proteales; family Proteaceae; genus Hakea; species Hakea prostrata. Next base: position 12,698,366 of record NC_142609.1, on the reverse strand, counting down.
CCAAGTCAGTCGACCAAGGCAGACAGCAAGGAACAATCAGGGAATTGAAGGATCAAATGGGCTCTAAACCTTATGGGCTTTTGCACACATATCAAGTGACATATCTAGTGTGTAGAAATACCTTCAAACCAAGTTAGATAACACTCCAAGTCCTTCAACTAATCTCATCTTCAAGACAGTGCAGCTTCCTTTCCAAATCTGCACAGACTTCCAAGTATGGAACTCCATCATCAACATCCATGGGTTCAAAGTCAAACACCATGTCTTCTACTGAGATGGCCCACAGTTGGCTTCTTCCTTTACTTTGGGTCTTCAGACTTAAAAACAACCTGGTTACCAGGTTAAGGACAAGGTTAGGTTAGGGCTGGGTTTCACAGTTCCAGCCATTACTTCGACAGGTGCCAATGCTTCAGATCTGTAAGCCAACTTAAAGGGAGTTTCCCCTATGGGTGTTCGAACCGTAGTTCGGTAAGCCCACAGTAGATTGTGCAATTCTTCGACCCACAGGGCTTTATCAGCTTCGAGTCTTCTCTTTATCCCCTCAAGTAACATTCGGTTTGTAACTTCTACTTGACCATTGCTCTGGGGGTATGCCACCGATGACATACGATGCTCGATCAAGTAAGTCCCACAAAATTGTTCAAATTGCGGGTTATCGAATTGAGTACCATGATTGGTGACGATTAATTTTGGCATCCCGAACCGATATATGATTGACTTGAGCACGAACTTCTCCACTTTTCTTTCAGTAATGGTTGCCAGAGCACTGGCCTCAACCCATTTGGTGAAGTAGTCGATTGCTACTATAAGATATTCTCTTCCGCCCGACGCTTTGGTTAATCTTCCCATGATGTCGATTCCCCACATCGCGAAAGGGATGGGGTCTAGAATCGAAGTCAGGGTTTCAGCTGGGCGTTTAGATATTGTAGCATGAATTTGGCAATTGCTACACCGACGAACATATTCCATAGCCACCTGTTGGAGCCTAGGCCAATATAACCGGAGCCTCAAAATTTTGTGCGCCAGGGCCCGACTGCCCATGTGAGCTCCACAAATTCCTTCATGTACTTCGGCTAAGGCTGATTCCGATCCTTCGGGACCCAAGCATCTCAAAAGGGGTCCGGAGTAAGATGTTCTATATAGCCTTCCACTCTGCATAATGAATCGCGCGGAGCGCACCTTTATTAATCTTGCTTCTTTTGGATCGTCTGGCAACTTATCATCTCTCAGATATTGTGAAACCCAGCCCTAACCTTGACCCAAAAACCCTGTTTTTTGTAGGTCCGAAAACCCGAAGTAAAGCAAGAAGTCAGCTTTGGGCCATTTTAGTAGAAGACTTGGTGGCTGGCTTGGAATCCATGAGTGTTGATGTCAGTGTTCCATTTATGGAAACTGCACCCAGATGAAGATGGAATTTGTTGATAGACTTGGAGTGCTCTTTGTCATGGTTCGAAGGCATTTCTACCTACTAGGTAAGTCACTTAATGTGTGTGCAAAACCCCTTTATGTGAAATCCAGCCCAAACCTAGCCAGGGCACCCTATCTGTTTTGGGTAAAGAAGGGTTAGTTTAAATGTTTGACCTTAAAGTTGGACCTTGATTTGATCTTAGCTTGTTGATTGTAGACCCTTTTGGTTGACGATTTGGTGTCGGAACCCAAGCCCATGGACATTGTCGATGATGCCCCTCACTTGAGAGCATTGTCAGTGTTAGTTTTAAATCTGCGCACCGAAGAGGGGTGAATTAGTTGAAATACCTAATGAACTCCTGTGCTCAATCCGATTATATTTCCCGAAACTAGACTTCTTGATGGACTTGTAGGAGAAAATCTCACTCAATTTGACCCCATATAACCTTCCAAATCCCTGTCCGAAGTTGCTGAACTATGTCTGTCAAATCCTGCTTGCGCATCGAAGAAGATGAGCCTAGTTGGTGAACCTAATGAACTCCAATTCTTGATCTGAAGGTATTTCTGAAAACTAGACTTCTTCATTGACTCGTAGAAGAAAACCTCACTCAATTTGACCTTGTATAGCCCTCCGAATCCCTGTTTGAACCTTGCTGTCCTGATTGGTCGACTCATTGGTCGACTGGACCAGTAGACCAATCCAATCGACCAATGGTGTCTGAATTTACCAATTTGGTCTTGTCTCCTCTATTTAAGTCAAATATCGGGATTACTTCGCCTCCTATGCCTCCTAAGCCTCTGGAATGAGTTAGAACCCTAATCTAATCAATTCCCTTGCATTCCTTGGTGATCTCTCTCAAGACTTGAAGTAATCTTCTTCCTCTCGCATCAAAGGTATGTCTACTCTCTTTTCTTTCTTCTCCATCTCTGATTTTCTTTCTTTAATCTGTTCTTGGCTGAGATCAGGAAGAAGATGATGCACTCTTGCAACCATCCACTCCATGATCTCATCTTGTTCCTTGAGATCTATGATCATCATCATGATCTCAACCCTAGCCAGTTAAATTCTTGAAACCCTAACCTTGTGTGATCATCTGAGAACCTTTTTGGTAACCTCCCATGTGAGGGAAACCTCATGGGTAATGTGGAGGTTGATCTAAATTCAATATTCTTTAATTCTTCTTGTTGTAATTGGCCAATCATCAATTCCCTCCCTCCTGTGATCTTAACCTTTTTATGGGAACCATAAGGGTGAAACCCTAATTTCTTGGGTTAGATCAAGAACCCATCTTTTGACCATGATTATCTTCCCATAATGTTTCTATTAACCTAAACAAGATTTTCTTATTATGTTCTTGATTGCAACCATTCCCCTTCTTCTTGTGATCATAACCTTTTCATGAGAGCCATAAAGGTTGAAACCCTAATTTCTTGGGTTAAATCAAGAACTCATATTTTTACCATGACTTGATGATTTTATCTTCCCATATGATTCTAATACATCCTAAGAAGTTCCCCTTCGAATTTCGGATCAATCCGACTTCAAACGAAGAAGTTATGGCCAAAACAGTTTTCACTATTCCGTACTGACTCGATTGGTCGACTGATTGGTCGATTGGGTCAGTAGACCAAGGCAATCGACCAATGAAGTCAGTAGCTTCAATTTTCGCTCGATTTGATTCGTTTGCTCTCTGATCTTTTAGGTATCTTTCCTAATGTTGTATCTATGCTTGTTAGGGGTTTATTTGCCATGCTTGGTGTCTCTCTCTTTGATCTTTGGATTATCTTCGGCGATAATCAGGTAAGGACCGTTGATTCCTTAACTACATAGATTGCTTGTTCTCTGATTTCTACTTTATGAAACTATGAGATTACCTACTGTTATTGTATTTTAATTATGATCTCCTACTGTGGGAACAGCAGCACTTATTTATATCATCTTTTCATTGTTTATGTTATATGAATTACTTATCTTGCCTAATCTCGATGTTGCTTTTACATTCTCTTTTATATGATGAACTACTGGTTGTGTATGCCATGACTGATCTGAGAATGTGTTTGCTTAAGTTTGGTTTGGGATTGGGAAGTGTCCTTTTGACACTTCTGTCCTTGGACATTATCGGAAATAGTATGGGATGTTTCCGGGGTTGCCCATCGACACTTTCCCGAATCAATGGTTGTCATACCTAGGGATGTCTAGCAGTGTTTGGCTAGGATATACCCCTGTTATATCAGACCCGATTCGGAAGGGTATTGAGACCGAACGACCCGTGGTAGCAATGGGGATTCACGGGCGCTCAAGACCGGTAACCAACCCGTGAGAGGACGGGAATCACATTGTGGGGGCCATTTATTGGAGGGTTGCATATGGCTAGACTTGGGCTCATGGGCGCTCGAGACCGGTGAGTTATATCCGTGAGAGGACATGAGAGCTTCCCGTTTACCATATGTGGATAACCAATAGGGTTGATGAGTCCGTGTCCGAGTTGGTCGGTGCCATAGGATACGCTGACTCTAGTGCGAAGGATACCGGAAAGGATCGTCAGGGACGAGGAATGGACGTATCTGGAACTGAGTTGATATAATCGACTAGATGACTTGCATTGGGCTAGGCTTTTCCTTGACATGCGCCGGTACTTATGCCAAACGGTTGTGAGAGAGTGTGTTGACTTAACCCCTTACCATGGAAATTGTCCGAGAAGGATGCAGGACCCATTACCAATCGGTCGCCCGAGATATCTTAAATGGTTGGAGGGAATCCAAGATATCTTAAATGGTTGAGGATGTGAGCGGACCTACCCAAAGAAGTACGGTGCTATGACTTAAAGCATGTCTGCCATAGAGACCAGCATACATAGAGTTTAGATGCATACATACATTACTTGTTTCATATTGCATTGCATCTTGTTATGGTTTGCTTCCATGTTATTTATGTTGTTATGGATTAACTTGCCTTCTTTGAGTTTCTTTCGAAACTCATTCCTTTTTTTGTGCAATCTGTTGTTAGCCTTTCTCTGAGGTTTGTATTTCTTTGACGGCCCGTATGAGGAAGCGCAAGGTGAAGAAGATGAAGACTGAAGAACAAGAAGAGCTGACTGAAGATGTGGATTAGATTTCCTTTGTTTCTTCTAGACTTATCTTTTACTTTACTTGTATTAGCTTAGAGCTTTATTTAGATTTCGATCTACCTTCCGCATGTGTTTGTAGGGTATATTTCCGCTATACTCTACAGTTGTCTTTTGATTTTGGTATCTTGTTATTCCGCACTCTGATATTATATAGTGATCCTTCTGAGATCCTTTCTTGACTTTTCTTATAAATTACTTGAACATTATGATTTGTTCTTGCTTGTGATTATGTTATTGTGCGAAATGGATATGATCGTTCCTAAACTTGATCTTTTGGGCTGTGGATCACACTCTCGGGTATGCCAGATAGGGTACCGGCTGGGAGGATGTGACACTTTATGTTTGGATTTGATCTGAGCCTTCATTTCCCTGTTTTGAACTTGCTGTTCTAATTGGTCGACTGGACCAGTCGACCAATCCAATCGACCAATTAGATCTGATTTTGCTAATTAGGTCTTTGCTTGCTCTATTTAAGTCCAATCTCGAGTCTACTTCGTATTTTATGCCTCCAAACTCTTTGGAACGTACTAGAGCCCTCTGCAAGTCATCTCCCTTGCGTCCTTGGTGATTATCTTGACGGATCTTCGTCAAAACTCGTGCTTTTACACAAAAAGGTATGTGATCATCCTCTTCTATGTTCTTTGATTCTTCGTTACTTTTCTTTCCTTTTCTGATTGAGGACAGTAGTAGTGATGTTGTATCTCTGTTGCAACCATCATTATACTCATTCCCTCTCTTTACCAGGTTTGACTAATGCTCCTACAGTGTTCATGGACCTCATGAACAGAGTATTTCATGATGTGCTTGATAAGTTTGTGATTGCCTTCATCGACGACATCTTGATCTATTCGAAGAACGAAGAAAAGCATGCGAGCCATCTAAGTTTCACTTTGCAAAGACTGTGAGAAAAGAAGTTGTACGCCAAGTTTAGCAAGTGTGATTTCTGGCTCAAGAGAGTAGTATTCCTTGGCCATGTGGTTTCAGCTGAAGGTATTCGTGTCGATCTTGAAAAAGTCCAAGCAGTGGCTGATTGGGAAAGACTGAAGACGGTTATGGAAATAAGAAGTTTCCTTGGATTGGCGGGTTACTACAGAAGGTTTATTGAGAACTTTTCTCGGTTGGCTGCTCCTATGACTAAGCTGACCAGGAAAGAAGAGAAGTTTGTTTGGTCTGACGCTTGTGAGAAGAATTTCCAAGAGTTGAAGGATAGATTGACAAGTGCCCCGGTTTTGACTATACCTGATAGTTCCGGTGGTATGACGGTCTATACGGATGCGTCGAAGATTGCTTTGGGTTGTGTGCTGATGCAACATGTTAAGGTCGTAGCCTATGCTTCTCGGCAATTGAAAGATTATGAGCGGAATTATCCCACTCACGATCTAGAACTTGCCGCTGTTGTCTTCGCTTTGAAGATTTTGAGACATTACCTCTACGGTCAGAAGATTGTCATTTTCACGGATCATAAGAGTTTGAAATACTTCTTTACCCAAAAGGAGTTGAACATGAGGCAAAGAAGATGGTTGGAACTAGTCTCTGATTATGATTGTGATATTCAATATCACCCTGGTAAGGCAAGCGTTGTTGCTGATGCTCTTAGTAGGAAGAATCAGAAGAAGACTTTGGATTTGAATACTTTGAGTCTACCCTTGTTGTCTTCTATTGAGAGTTTTGATTTGGAAGTTGTCCCTGAGAATTCTGATTTCGTTCTTTTTGCCATGACGACAAGATCTAGCCTCAGAGATAGGATTGTTGCCTTGCAGAGTTCTGATCAAGAATTTAAGGACAAAGTTGAGAAAATTTTGTCGAATCCTGAGTCGGACCCCGACTTCAGTATATCCATGGATGGTGCTTTATTGTTTAGAGGTAGACTGTGCGTGCTAGCAAATGAAGAAATTAAGAAAGAAATATTGAAGGAAGCACACCAGTCAGTCTTTACAATACACCCTGGAAGCACCAAGATGTACAAGGACTTGAAGGAACATTTTCGGTGGATTGGTTTGAAGGCTAACGTTGATGATTTTGTTGCCAAGTGTGAGACTTGCCAGCGTGTGAAAGCCGTTCGTCAACCCCCATCTGGATTACTTCAACCCCTTCCTGTTCCTAGTTGGAAGTGGGAGGATATCTCTATGGACTTCGTGACTAGCTTACCGGGACAAGTAAGGGCAATGACATTGTGTGGGTGATTATTGATAGGTTGACCAAATCAGCCCATTTCATTCCTATGAAGATCACTTATACTCTGGATAAGCTTGCTAGCCTGATGTGGACAATGTGGTTCATCTGCAAGGAGTGCCAATGAGTATTGTCTCTGATCATGATCCTAGGTTTACTTTGAGGTTTTGGAACAGTTTGCAGAAGGCCTTGGGAACCCAATTGAATTTGAGTACAGCTCATCACCCATAGTCGGATGGACAATCTGAGCGAACAATTCAGACCTTGGAAGACATGCTCAGGTCCTGTGCGGTGGATATGGGTGGAAATTGGGATGAACACTTAACTTTGGTTGAGTTTGCCTATAACAACAGTTATCAAGCAACAATAGGCATGGCTCCATTCAAGGCTTTGTATGGTAATACTTGTAGGACATCATTGTACTGGACTGAGACGGGTGAAAGAAAAGTCTTAGGTCCTGAGATGATTGAAGCTACGAGTGCGATGGTTGATATGATCAAAGAAAGGATTAAGTCTACCCAGTCAAGACAGAAATCTTATGCCGACAAGAGAAGGACTGATTTAGAATTTCTAGTTGGAGAGAAAGTTTTCTTGAAGGTTTCACCAATGAAGGGTGTGATGAGATTCAATGTTAAGGGTAAGCTTAGCCCTCGTTTCATTGAACCTTTTGAGATTCTGGAGAAGGTTGGACATGTTGCTTATCGATTGGCATTACCTCCGCCTCTTGCTAGAGTTCATAATGTGTTTCATATTTCGATGCTTCGGAAATACATAGAGAATCCGAAACACATTTTACAGCAAGCACCTGAAGGACTTAGTGCTGATCTTACCTATGATGAAGAACCAGCCGAAATCCTGGATAAGAAGGACAAGCAGCTACGGAATCGCACCATTCCTTTGGTGAAGATTAGGTGGAAGAACCATACCCCTGAAGAAGCTTCTTGGGAGAAGGAAGAAGATATGAAGGAGAAGTTTTCTCACCTCTTTGGAAGCACAGGTATGCTTTCAATTTCGGGTACGAAATTTCTTTAAGGGGGGAGAATGTGAAACCCAGCCCTAACCTTGACCCGGAAACCCTGTTGTTTGTAGGTCCGACAATCCGAAGTAAAGCAAGAAGTCAACTTTGGGCCATTTCAGTAGAAGACTTGGTGGCTGGATTGGAATCCATGAGTGTTGATGTCAGTGTTCAATTTATGGAAACTGCACCCAGATGAAGATGGAATTAGTTGATAGACTTGGAGTGCTCTCTGTCATGGTTCGAAGGCATTTCTACCTACTAGGTAAGTCACTTAATGTGTGTGCAAAACCCCTTTATGTTTGGATTTTGATCTGAGCCTTCATTTCCCTGTTTTGGACTTGCTGTTCTGATTGGTCAACTCATTGGTCGACTGGACCAATCGACCAATCCAATCGACCAATGAGATCTGATTTTGCTAATTAGGTCTTTGCTTGCTCTATTTAAGTCCAATCTCAAGTCTACTTCGTGTTTTCTGCCTCCAAACTCTTTGGAACGTACCAGAGCCCTCTACAAGTCATCTCCCTTGCGTCCTTGGTGATTATCTTGACGAATCTTCGTCAAAACTCGTGCTTTTACACAAAAAGGTATGTGATCATCCTCTTCTATGTTTCATCTTTGATTCTTCGTTACTTTTCTTTCCTTTTCTGATTGAGGACAGTAGTAGTGATGTTGTATCTCTTTTGCAACCATCATTATACTCATTCCCTCTCTTTTCCTAAGGATCTAAAGCTTGGTGGATGATCTTCATCAAGATCATCACTCGTTTTTGAAGGAAAGCTTGCATTCATTCTCTTTCCTTATTTAGATCATGTTCTTCAGTCTTAGATCTATTTTTTCTTGAAGATCTATGCATGCTTTTCATGATTTCTTATTCACAATCAGTTATCCATCATCCTATTGTTCTTGTCCATGATTTTTACTCTGAATTCTTCAAGAACCATGATTGATCTAATTATGGTAACTTTTGTTTCCTAATTTATAACTTGAAGACTTGATATGATGAGTGTTTTGAAGCCCTCTATATACTAGTATACTGCCATTGTAGTTTACCCCTTGTTTAGTACCCTTTTGAACCACCAAATTCGGTTTCATATTCTTAAATCTCTGATTTTTGAAGGCCATTGTCTCTGTTGGTCGACTCATTGGTCGGTTGAGGCAGTGAACCAAGTCAATCGACCAATGAGTACAGCAATCTCATATTTGGTATGTTTTGGATGTTTTGATATCTTTCCTTCTAGGTATCTTTCCTAATATGTTGTATATACTTGTTTAGGATTTTCTTCCCAAGTTTAGTCAAAGTCTTACTTGATTTCCTAAGATCCTTTGCGAGTTGTATAAGGTAAGGATGGTTATTTCCTTAACTACATGGATTGCATATCCTAGTTTCTATATTTAAATCTTGTTGGTTTATTTCCTTAATAAAGATTCTTACAATGATATACTACTGTTGCATAGTCTTGATTACAGTAGCATTACTCGTTTATGTTAACTTGACTCATGTATGATTTACTTACCAGTTATATGCAAGTTGTATGTTATTATTGATTTCTTTCCATATGAGAAGTTACCATATATGTGATGTTATGGATTATGCTTGTGTATGATTAAGTATGGTTTGGAAAGGGGAGGTGTCCTTTTGACACTTCTGTCCTTGGACAACTACGGGAATATTATGGGATGTTTCCGGAGATGCCCTTTGGACACCTTCCTAAACTGATGGATGACATATTTAGGACTGTCTAGTAGTGTTTGGCTAGGATGTCCCGTTATGTCAGACCCTAATCGGAGGGGTATTGAGACCGAACGACCCATGGTAGCAATGGGGATTCATGGGCGCTCAAGACCGGTAACCAACCCGTGAGAGGACAAGAATCACATTGTGGGGACCATTTATCGGTAGGGTTGCATATGGATAGACTTGGGGTCACGGGCGCTCAAGACCGGTGACCAACCCGTGAGGGGACGTGAGAGCTTCCCATTTACCATATGTGGATGACCTATAGGGTTGATGAGTCCGTAGTTAGGGACTATGAGGACTCTAGTGTGAAGGATGCCGGAAAGGATCGCCAGGGGCGAGGAATGGACGTATCTGGATCTGACTTGATGTAACTAAGTAGGAGACTTACATTTGGGTAGGCTTTGACCCTGACATGCGCCGGTACTTAGACCAATGGTGATGTGAGAGAGTGGTGACTTAACCCCCAGCCATGGAATGTCTCGAGGGATGTCGAACCCCCTACCAAAAGGCGTTGTGTGATGAGACCTTCCTAAAGGAGTACGGTGCTATGACTTAAAGCATGTCTGCCAATAGAGACCAGCATACATAGAGTTAGAATCATATTGCATCATGTGTTTCATATCATATAGCATTTTACTTTGCTTTAATCCTGCTATTTATGTTGTTATGGATTAACTGCCTTACTGAGTTTCTTTGAAACTCATTCCTTTTGTGCAATGTATTGTTAGATTTCTCTACAGGTTCTGAGTATCATGATTACACGTATGAAGAAGCGCAAGGAGAAGAGGCATATTTCCAGGAAGGTGATTGCGGTTACGACAATTACACTGAAGATTCCGTGGGTGGTTATGCTGCACACGATGCTTAGTCCGACCATAGAGTGGAAGCCCCCTTGCGCCATTTTTGAGATTTATACTTATAGAGATGTCGTCTATAAGATTAAGAACAATTTAGTTACTTATTGTACCTGTTATTGGGATTAGTTTTCATTCCTTTTCCTTTTCTTTTAGTACTACTTTTCCGCTGGTTGTAGAGTGGGATTCCGCCTCACTTTACTTATTGATTTAGACATTCTGATTGTCTTTTGTACTCTGATGATATATGATTTAATCTTTCCTTATTTGGATCTTTTGTTTATCTTTGGCATATTGACTATTATCGTTCATGATTATGTTATTGTCTATGTGGGAGGTTGATTACCTCGATACTTGGTCTTCGGGGCTGTGGATCACACACTCGGGTATGCCAGGTAGGGTACCGGCTGGGTGAATGTGACAGATATTCTACGATCGGATCCATCCAGCAACACTGTGCTTCAATATAGCATATTTCTGTCTCCCGATAACTCAGGAAGGTTATCTCTTCTATGTAGACCGAAGGGTCTAGATTTATTTCCTTGGCATTGGCTAATCTGGATAGCTCATCTGCCAAAGTATTTTCTTTTCTTGGGATCTGACTTACTTTTAGATTCTTGAATTCTTTCTGCAACGCTTGTACAATCTCTTGATATTTCTGTAACCGGGGCTCTTTAACACCATACTCCCCTTGTACTTGATTGACGATAAGCTGTGAGTCACTAAAAATAGTCACGTCTGCTATTGCCAAAGTTTTTGACAATCGAAGTCCAGCTATTAGGGCTTCGTACTCTGCCTCATTGTTACTTGCTTCGAATGCAAATCTTAATGCATATCGAATAATAAATCCTGCTGAACTTTTTAGGAGAATTCCAGCCCCCGCTCCTTGCTTATTACTCGAACCATCCACATATACCTCCCATACGGTTGGAATAGTGGGTTCGGCAATTTCCTCCATAGGTGCAGTAGTCTTTACTATGAAGTCGGCCAATGCTTGAGCTTTAATCGTCGTTCGAGGCTTAAAGCTTACTTGGAACTCACTGAGTTCAACCGACCAAGCCACCATTCTTCCAGATAAATCAGGCTTACGAAGAACTTTACAAAGGGGAAAAGTAGTAAATACCTCGATTGGATGAGCCTGAAAGTATGGCCGTAGTTTTCTAGCTGCTATCATCAGAGCCAGAGCCTGCTTCTTGATTTGAGAATACTGTGTTTCCGCATCAAGTAGTACTTGGCTGACATAATAGATTGGCCACTGCTTCTTGTCTTTTTCCCGAATGAGGACTGCACTTACCGCCGAAGAAGATGGTGCCAAATACAGCTGTAAAATTTCTCCCTTCTCGGGTCGGGACAATAGCGGTGGTCTTCCCAATGTCTTCTTTAGGTCTTCGAAAGCTTTTTGAGATTCCTCAGTCTATTTTGCCTCCTTACTGCCTCAAATCTTTGAGTGCTTTGAAAAAAGGTAGGCACTTTTCTCCCGATTGTGAGATGAAACGGTTCAACCCCTATACTCTCCCCGTTAAGCATTGCACATCCCAAACAGTTTTGGGGGCTTCCATATTCACCAAAGCTTGTATTTTGGCCTGGTTAGCCTCAATACCTCTTTGTGATACCATGAAGCCCAAGAATTTGCCTGACGAGACCCCAAAGGCACACTTCTCTGTATTCAGCTTCATTTGGTATTTCGCAGTACTGAAAATACTTCTATTAAATCTTCAATATGCTTCGTCCTCGCAGTGCTTTTTACCAGCATATCGTCAACATAAGCTTCCACGTTCTTCCCGATCAGATCTTTAAAGATTTTGTTGACAGCTCTCTGATAGGTAGCCCCTGCATTCTTCAGGTCGAACGGCATGACTTTATAATAAAAGCTCTCACGATCAGTCTTGAAAGCTGTAAATTTTTTGTCCTCCTGGTTCATTAGGATTTGGTTATATCCTGAGTAGGCATCCATGAAACTCAATGTTCCATATCCTACTGTTGCATCTATCAACAGATCAATCCTGGGCAATGGGTAACAGTCTTTAAGGCAATCCTTGTTAAGATCTGTGTAATCTGTACACATCCTCCACTTCCCATTTGCCTTTTTGACCATTACCACGTTGGCCAACCAGATTGGGCACTCAATGGGTTTAATGAAACCAGAGTTCTTCAATTTTTCAACTTCGCCCCGAACGGCTTCGTACTTTTCTATGGAGTAATTTCTCCTCTTCTAAATAACTGGTTTAACCTTTGGATCTATCCAAAGTTTGTGCACTGCAACCTGCCGATCAATTCCCGTCATGTCATCCACAGGCCACGCAAACACATCACTATTTTGTTGAAGAAAAGACTTATAGGTAATTCTTTTTTCATTACCGAGGTACAACTGGATTTGTTCCAATTTCTCTACTGGCTCGGGCCTTTGCATTTCTGCTTCGTCCCGATCATCTCGTACCTCAATTGGTAGCGCTGTCACCTTTCTTGGGCCCTCCTTATCCTTTAAATATGCAACATAACATTGCCGAGAAATTCTTTGGTCAAATGAAACTTGACCGATCCCCATCTCCGTCGGGAATTCTATTTTCAGGTGCTTCGTTGAAACGATAGCACCTAACTTTGATAAAGATGGTCTCCAGAGGATGACGTTGTAAGCCGGGAGCTCTCGAACCACCAAGAAATTTACCCGAACAGTAGCCTCCTTGGGGAAGCTTCCAATTGACTGGTCCAACTGTACCGATCCTTCAGCTATTGCAGACGATCCTGCAAAGCCATACAGATGCGTGGATGACGGCACCATCAAGTCTTCATCCACTTTAAGCTTTTGATAAGCTTCATAAGATAAAAGGTCTGCAGCAGACCCAGTGTCAACCAACACCCAGTGTACTTCACGGCGCGCAATCTCTACCTTGATGACTATGGCATCATCGTGAGGTAAACAGACGCCTCTTTCATCTTCTTCGCATGCCAAAAAAAAAATTCTTGTTTTTTTTTTTTTTTTTTCTATTTGGTTTCTAATTGTGTTTGTCCTATTAGCTAGCCAAAGGTGATCGAACTCTCACCATTCAGCCTTTTACGCTTCTGCGTTTCTCCGGTCCCAACGAACTTGGATTTTTCTTTCAGTGTCCGGAGTTACTCAAGTTCGGGACCTCCAAAAATTGTTAGGATCGGTGACCGAGTAGCATGGATCACCCCCTTACCTTTCTTAGATTTAGGAGCCTCTGCCAGTTGGTCTGGGCTAACTGAACGTTCCTTTTGTTACCTGTGTCTCGCGGTTCCTCTCGTCTTCTTCTGACGAAATTGGACAAATGTCCATGAGATATTAATCTCTCAATATCTACCTTTAGATTTCTGCAATCATTGGTATAATGACCGTAATCCTTGTGGAAACGGCAATACCTTTCTCGATCCTGCTCCCCAGGCTTTGTAGGAAGCTTTGGAGGCCACTTCAAGATATTCTGTTTCTTGATAATATTTAGAATATCAGCCTGAGGAGTATTTAGTGGAGTATACTCACTTTTACCGGGAGATCATTGCCGCCACGCCTGATGAGGCTTTCCGACTCGATCACGAACATTCTGCACTGGTTTCTGCTTATTATCAAGAGCCTTCTGTTCTCTTGTGGAGGCTTTATTGTCCCCCTGGCGTGCGTCTAGGATCTCCGTGACCTCTGCCTGCTTTTGGCATCTGTGCACCAGTTCAGCATAAGTGGTAGGCATATCTTGAAGTAATAATTCCAAGAGTTGTCGGTTAGTGAGTCCAGTGAACAAAGCAATTTTAGCTACTTCCTCGTCTAGATCTATCTCCATTGTAACCCTGTTGAATCTTTTCAGGTATTCCCGAATCGATTCGTTCTTCCCTTGTCTAATAGTAAACAAGGTCTCCTCGGTCTTTTTGATTTGGATTCCACTTTGGAATCGTCCTATGAATTTGCGCGCCAATTCGTCAAAATCCATGATCCTTCCCAAAGGAAGATTCGAGAACCATTTTTGTGTTGCTCCGGTCAAGGACGAACCGAAGACCCTGCATAGGATTTCATCAGAATTACCTGCAACTGCCATAGTCTGCTGATAATAACTGATGTGGGCCGTGGGATCTCCCGAACCATTGAATGTGGAAAAAGTTGGCAAATGGAAATTATGGGGAAACTGATATCCGGCTATGGGCCCGGGAAATGGAGTTTTTTAGATAACCGAATAGATATCATCGGTTATTCTTCCCCTTGCCAATTGTCTGAGCTTTTGATTGATGTTGGCCAATTCTTGACCAATATGTGTTGACCGATCTCCTATGACCCGATCATTCCCTCGAGCAACAAGATCGTTTTCTCGAGCGACGCGTCTGATAGTTGGCGAGTGAGTTCGTACTCTTGCTGCCAATCTTGTATTTGAATCGGTCACACTTCCTTGCAATCCGTCAAACCGATCATCTGGCCTAGGAAGATCTTCAGTTCTCCTAGGTTCTCTTTCGCGTAACCGGTCACCTTCCTGAAAATTTTGACCGACATTCTGCTCATCGATCAGTCTTTGATCCCGCTGTAATGCATGTCTTTCTGCATCACGATGATCAGGTGCTTGTGGTATCACCACTTGTCTGGTCAGAACACAGAGTGCCTGACTTATCTCCAACATCTGGAGTTTTAGTTGATCCAGTTGATACTGGAGCGGATCTGGAGGATTATTACCCCCCTGACCACCATCGACTTCAAGTGGTCGACTTCCCTGTGGAATATCCGGATTGTTTACTCCGGGGATTTGGACGCCGGCTTCTCGCTGGGCTGCAGCAGCATCAACTGCTGTTGATCTAGTCACCATGACTTTCTGAAACATTTCCCACAAACGGCGCCAAATGATGCGTCCAAAATCTACTCAACCCTTAGATCTCCTGAGAGTACCCTGCAAAATAAAGCATCAAATGTGGCCCGATCGGGATCGGGAGTCCACCTCCGAAGGCTAAGTCAGTTGATGAACTTAATAACAAACGGCTCTACTAGAGCACAGAGCTAAGGAATGAATAATGAGAATACGATTCAGATTGTATGTATCTGTGTGTTTTTGTTCGTCCCTACCATGGGGGTAGGTGATGTCTTATATATAGTGTACCTTTGAATCTTCTTCGTAGGATGTTGTTGAGCCTTCTTCAAATAGTTGTTGGATCTCAACAGATAGATCCGTTGAGTGATAGATCTCTACTAGGTTGGACTAGTGGATGACTCCTTTCATAATACGATTGTTATATGGTAGTTATCCATATAATAGCGATGAGTGACAGCAGCTGAATACTGATAACCGCCTTTAGGTTGATTGACCTATTCCGATCGTATCGGATTAGGGCATGCTTGTGGCTGAGTTAGTATTCTTCCTCAGCAAGCTATCTCCTGGACCCGGCTCCCTCAGAAGCGAGTCAATTCCTTTCGTCCCGACCGGGGTCGAGGGTCGAACCAGGTTCGGTTATATTTTCTCCATATCAGTGAGCTTGAGCAGAAACCAATCCTGCATATTTTGTGACTTCAGGCCAGTCCTGAGAAGCTACTGTCATATCCTGCCAAATCCACCCAGCCTCTACCCTGTCTGGGTTACTTGGGGGAGTGATTCACAGCCCAAAAGATCAAGTTTAGGAACGATCATATCCATTTAGCACAATGACATAATCAAAAGCAAGAACAAATCATTGTATTCTAATAAGTTAATAATAAAATTCAAGAAAAGATCTCAGAAGGATCACTAAGAATATTAGAGTGCGGAAAACATGATACCAAATAAAAAGGCAACTGTAGAGTATAGCGGAAATATACTCCACCACATATGTGGAAGGTAGATCGAATTCTAAAGCAAAGCTCTAAGTAATACAAGTAAAGTAAAAGATAAGTCTAGAAGAAACAAGAGAAATCTAATCCACATCTTCAGTCGGCTCTTCTTCATCTTCTTCACCTTGCGCTTCCTCATACGTACCGTCATAGTAATCCGAACCTGTAGAGAAGTCTAACAAAAGATATGGTACAAAAGGAGTGAGTTTCGAAAGAAACCCAATAAGGCAGTTAAATCCATAATAACATAAATAGCAGGATTTCAAAGCAAAACATGAATGCAATATGGTATGAGACAAACAATGAATGTATGAATCTAACTCTAGGTATGCTGGTCTCTATTGGCAAACATGCTTTAAGTCATAGCACCATACTTCTTTGGGTAGGTCTCATCACACAACGCCATTTGGTAGTGGGTAGGAACACCTTCCGGACAACTTTAGCTGGGGTTTAAGTCACCGCTTTCTCACATCACCATTTGGTATAAGTATTGGCGCATGTCAGGGTTAAGCCTAGCCAAATGCAAGTCTTCTACTTAGTTATATCAACTTAGTTCCAGATACGTCCATTCCTCGCCCCTGGCAATCCTTTCCAGTATCCTTCCACTAGAGTCCTCATAGTCCCTGACTACAGACTCATCAATCCTATTGGTCATCCACATATGGTAAACGGGAAGCTCTCACGTCCTCTCATGGGTTGGTTACCGGTCTTGAGCGCGCATGAGCCCAAGTCTATCCATATGCAACCCTACCAATAAATGGCCCCCACAATGTGATTCACGTCCCCTCACGGGTTGGTTACCGATCTTGAGCGCCCATGAATCCCCATTGCTGCCACGGGTCGTTCGGTCTCAATACCCTCCCGACTAGGGTCTGATATAACGGGACATCCTAGCCAAACACTACTAGACAGCCCTAGGTATGACAACCAATAGTTTAGGAAGGTGTCAATGGGCATCTTCGGAGAACATCCCATACTATTCCCTCTGATGTCCAAGGACAGAAGTGTCAAAAGGACACCTCTCCTTCCCGAACCATACTTAATCAATCACAATCACAAATCAATCATATCAATCATATCATACACATTTACAGTATATAGAAAATATACCATAATAAGATCCATCTCATATACAGTTGACAAACAAAGACATTCATAAAATAAATAAAGCAAGTAAATAATACTATTGTAATTGAAGTAAATACAACAGTAATATATTCATAAAAGAATCTAATTATGGTAACAAATCCAAAAGATTCTAATATAGAAACTAAAATCACACAATCTATGCTATTATAGAAGCAACCATCCTTACCTTATATAACTTGAAGAGAATCTCCAAGGATCAAGGAGAATCTTTCCAAACTTGGCAAGAAGGTCCTAAACAAGTATATATATCATATTAGGAAAGAAACCTAAAAGGTAAGAGATCAAATCATCCAAAATAGACCAAATATGAGGTTGCTGTCCTCATTGGTCGATTGATTGGTCTACTGACCTAGTTGACCAATCAGTCGACCAACAAGGTCAATGACAGGAAAAAAACAGGGATTTTTGATCCGAAATCCGAATTTTGTGATTCGAATCGCCACCAAACAAGAAAGGAATCATCATGATAGTATTCTAGTGCTAAGGAACAAACCTAATACTATCATTGATCAAAAATCTAAAGACACAAATAAGGAAACAAAACTTACCATAAATGTATCAGTCATGGTTCTTGGAGAAAGCATGGTATGATCAAGAAGAAAGAACTAGAGATTGATAGGTTACAACTCTTGTAAAGAAAACATAGCGATTGACCACTAATATGATCAATAAAACAGATCTAAGAAGATTAGAATTTGAATCAAAAGATGAACGAAGACAAGATCATGATTCCTTCAAAAGCTTGCAACGATCATGATTAAGATCATTGCATTAGCCATTAATCCTTAGGAAATCATGAGAGACGAGTAGAGGGATGCTTGCAATAGATAATGCAGCATCTTCTCTGCTGTCTCAGCCCAAAAAGGAAAGAAAATCAGAGATGGAGAAGAAGAAGAGAAAATAACATACCTTTCGATGCAAGAAGAGAAGAAACGCAAGAGTCCTTGCAAGAATCCAACCTTGGATGCAAAAGAAATAGTTGAAATGGAGTTTTGGCACGTTCCAGAGGCTTAGGAGGCAGAAAATACAAAGTAGACTTGAGATTAGACTTAAATAAAGCAAGAAAAGACCCAAATCCGCAAAACAGATCTCATTGCTCGAGTGATTGGTCTACTGGCCCCAATCGACCAATCAGTCGACCAATGGAGACAGCAAGGTACAGAAATGCACTATTTTGGTCATAACTTCTTCGTTTGAAGTCCGATTGATCCGAAATTCGAAAGGGAACTTCACACAAACATACTAAGACTATCTAGCATGAATTTGAAATCATCCCTGGTCCAAAAATCAGTACTTTATAAATTGGGAACATGAGTTTCTAAATTGGAAACAACATGGTTCTCATAGCAAACTCACCATGGATTCAAGGGAAGAATTAGAGAGAACAAGGCTTCACTCTAATGGAATATCAAGAACATATCAAAGGCAAGAATAAATAAATAGAAAGTCAAAGAATACTAATCCTAGAATGAGAGGAATCAAAAATAGAAACTTACTAGAATGCTTATATTAGTGGTCAACATAGAAGGCTAAAATGGCTAGAAAGAAAGGGGAATTGATTCGAATAGATGAAATACATTATAATAGCAGTAAAGGCTAAGATCATACAATTAAAACATTAATTAGAAAAGAAGCTACAGTAAAATGATCATGCTGTCCAAAATTTGATCAAAATCAATGAAGAATTGAAGAGATTCACCATATGGTTTCAAGGGATGCATAGAGCGATTGGGGGTTCACTCTAAGACATAAGGAGATTAGAGAATAGGTAGTTATAGTAGTGTAACACCTTCTCCATAATCAAAACATCAAGATAGAACAATAAGAAGAAGAAAAGAGAGAAGAAGGAGATAGAAGATTGAAATCAAGATCCAACTTCAAGGTGTAACATTAAACTAACCTTTCTTTACCCAAAATAGATAGGCTGTCCTAGCTAGGTTTGGGTTGGATTTCACAGCTACTACCTACAATCAAACATTCAAGCCTCGTAGTCTAGTCATAACTGCTAGCACCTTGGGAACAATGTGAGTCATCCGAGGCAATCTCATATGCTTGTCCTTCATAGTCTTCAGCACCTGTATAAAGATCTAAAAAAGTTGTTCAAAAAGGATGAGTTCAAAAGAATTTAGCAAGGCAGTTTATTCCACAATAACACATATAACATGATAACTAAACATAAAGGATGCAATATGATATGAGACAGTCATGCAAGTATGCTTCTAACTCTATGTATGATGGTCTCTAGTTGCAGACATGCTTTAAGTCATAGCACCATACTCCTCTAGGTAGGTCTCAAATCACTCTTCCTCAACCATCTCAGTATCTTGGGTTCTCTGGTAGTATTTGGGTCCGGCATCCCTCTCGGATATTCCATGGCTGGGGTTTAGGTCAAACACTCTCTCACGCCACCATTTGTTTGAGTATTGGCTCATGTCAGGGTAAATCTTAGCACAATGCAAGTCTTCTACTTAGTTATATCAAGTTAAAGTTAGATACTTCCATTCCTCGCCTCTTGCGATTCCCACTAGAGTCATTGTATCCTATGGCTACAACTAACTCGGACTACAGATTCATTAACCCTATTGGTCATCCACAAATAGTAAAAGGGAAGCTCTCATGTCCTCTCACGGGTTGGTTACCGGTCTTGAACGCCCATGAGCTCAAGTCTACTACTGCAACCCTACCAATGAATGACCCCTCACAATATGATCTATGTCCTCTCACAGGTTGGTTACAGGTCTTGAGTGCCCACAAATCCCCATTGTTGCCATGGGTCACCCGGTCTCAATTCCCTTCCGAATCGATCTAATATAACAGGGGTAATCCTAGCCAAACACTACTAGACAAGCCATAGGTATGTCAACCAGTAATCAGGGAAAGAGTCAGAAGCACCATAGGAAAGCATCCCATACCACCTCCACTGGTGTCCAAAGACAAAAATGTCAAAAGGACATTCCCCATTCCCCAGTTACAACTTAGGCAAACACATTCCAATTCAGTCATTCATAAGCACAACTAATAAACCATTCATATGAGAATAACCAATCATTCATAATCAAAATAACAAGTGAATCACATGAGTTGAAGTGCTACTGTAGTTACAGTAACTACAACAGTACTGTAACTAATACTAAGTCATGAAAACAGTAGTATGATCATGCAATTTGAATCAAATATAAGCAATCATGTATTTTAGGTTATTCGGGAACAAACTTCCTTACATTAGTTAATCTCGAAAAACTCCGGAGAAAAGAATGAGGACAGATCCAAAGTTAGCAAAGAAACCCTAAACAAGCATAGGTTAAGCATTAGGAACAAACGCTCGAAGATTGAAGTGAAACGAATAAAAACAGGGCCACCTTCTTTTGACTGACTCTATTGGTCGGTCAGGCTTAGTCGCTTTGATCAACCAAGGTGATCGACCAAGTAGTTTTGTAAGGACAAAATCCCTAATTTTTTTTATCCAAAACTCAACTTCTGGGATTCGATGGGATTCGAAACACTCCGAAATTGTAAGGAAAATTCTAAAATAGAAAACTAAGATTATCCAGCATAGATTAGGCATCAACAATGATCATTAGAGTAGAATTCTAATTTAATCAAAACTAGGCTTCTATCAAAATCAATCCATGAATTCTACGGAAAGGCTAGAGAGAATGAGAATTCACTCTAGGAAGAAAAGAACAGTAGATCATAGATAACAATAACCATAGGAATGAATCTATCATTCTTTAGAAATCAAAAACTTAAAATGGATATTCAGTCAAGAAGATCACACTTGATTTTCCTTCGAAATCATCATGTGAAGATTCACAAAGTAATAGAGTGTATGGAGATCCACTCTAGAACAATAGAGATTGGAGGATCAGTCATGGGAATGGCATCAGATCTTCCTCCTAATCACAAAGATAAGAATAAATTAATAATAGAGTAGGTCTAGTTAGAGTAGGAGTGATTACCAACCTTAAGGAAGAAGATTTGCCGAAGAACTTTGAGAATTGGTTGAAGATCTTCCAAAGCTCCAATGTGAGAGTTAAGAGAGGCTTCCCATGTTCTCTAGAGGCTTATGAACATTATGGGGCTGTTTACCTCGAAGTTATAATATATACAGCATCAAAAACCTAAAAATTAGAGTTTTACAAAACAGTCACTGTTGGTCACTCATGGTGGTCGGTCAGGTGATCGACCAACACTGATAGTAAGGCCAAAAACAGGGTTTTCTAATTCCAAACTTAAATTTTCCAAAGGGGCTCTTCCCAACTCAACCAAGAGACTTACCTAACATTGAGGGACCTTTCGAAATGTGTCAAACTAGGGCTCAAGTCCATCAACCATGCTCTTCATCATCAAGATGCAGTTTCTTCCCCAAGTCAGGTAAGGTTTCCATATAGGGAACTCCATCATCAATCTCCAAGGGTTCTGGGTCAAACACCATGTCTTCCACTGAGATGGCCCACAATTGTCTTCTACCTTCACTTTGGGTCTTTGGACCTACAAACAAATGGATTTTTGGATTAGGGTTTGGATTGGATTTCATAGTTGAGGCATACTTCAAACAAGACGGACGCTTGTCTGACCCCGTCGGGCTCAGACAGACGACCGTCTATAGCACAAAGTGCACAGTAATGTGCATTTAGGGACTTGATTGGATTTTTGGGATTTTCTATCCAAGCCTAAGCCTCATACACTCTCCTAACATGCGCTAGATCAATTTAATGACATGATATATGAATAATTGAGTGCAATTACATATGAGTGTACATGAAGTGATTTAAGTTTTAATTTACTAAGTCTTCTTGCTTGAGCTTGAGTTGATTGTCATTGATGTTCTTGAGTCTTCTTGTACTCCATTCTTCATGCTCATCTTGACTTAGACTTCATGTCCATCTTGGCTTGGTCTTGGCTTTGACTTGGGCTTAGGCATTTGGCATTGAGTTGGATTTGGTCCACTTGCTCTCATATTGAACTAGACAAATACAAGTCAGTATAGCCATTAATAATTCATGTTTGTCATCATCAAAACTAGTGGAGGCTGATATGGCAATGCTGACATTGCCTTTTCCAACAATCTCCCCCTTTTTGATGATAACAAACACATGAAGATGGAAAATATAAATATTCATTAATAACAATAATACCTCATTCATATGCATGTTATTACATGTTTTCCCATGATTTATCTAATTCACACAATTCTCTCCCCCTTTTGTCATAAACAAATAATATAAGGATATGCTTCCCCTTAAATAACTCTCTTCCTTTGCCATTAACAAATACATGAAAAGCATGAAATGCTCCCCCTCAAATAACTCTCCCCCTTAACATATGCTCCACTAAAATAAATGCATAAAAACAAATTCTTTCCCTCACATATGCACTCTTCCCTTACATGAATGCATAAAGGAAAATATAACACCACGCTCTCCCTTAATAGCTTTATTCAAGGTCCTTAATTATTTTGAACAAGGCTCCAATCAAGTTGTCCCTATCAACGTGATTTGTTTCATTTAAGGCTTATTACCATTATTAATGGAATTTAGACTATAGGAGGAATTTACCTCAAGGTCTTCTTGTTCTTTCTCCGATTTTGCCATAAGAGCTAAGTTAATTCTCTCTTCATTAGACTCCTCCTTTTCTTCATCATCATCACTAGTGATATAGGATGTTTCGGCCATATAAGCTCTCTTCTTTTCTTCATTCGAGCACTCGGATTTGGTGTGACCCGATTTCCTACATTTACAACAAGTGACATTTTTGTTAGAAGCATGAGTTATTTCCTTAGAAAGATTTTTACCTTTGTGCTCTTTAGAGGATTCTCCTTTGTGCTTCCATCCTTTCTTTTTGAGAAGTCTC
Organism: Hakea prostrata; assembly: GCF_041222555.1. NCBI lineage: Eukaryota > Viridiplantae > Streptophyta > Magnoliopsida > Proteales > Proteaceae > Hakea > Hakea prostrata. The sequence continues at coordinate 12,675,262 of NC_142609.1, read as the reverse complement.
TTGAATTCTTTGGCAATTGAGTATATTTTCTTCTCAATGTCCAAGTCTTCTCCTTCACTCTCACTTTCTTCTTCTTCCTTGGTGGCACTTAAAGCTATGGACTTCTTCCTTCGATCCTGTTGCACACTTACTTGAACTTGCTTGTCTTCTTCAAGCTCCGCTTCATGAGAAAGCAACGATCCCATAAGCTCATCAAGGGTGATTTTTGATAAATTTCTTGCTTCTTGAATCGCGGTCTTTTTGGGTCTCCATAAGGGTGGAAGGGCTTTTAGAATTCTTCTTGTCACATCCTCATTTTCCAATTCCTTACTAAGGCTATGCAACTTGTTAACAATGTTAGTGAATCTAGTGAATAAGGGAGTAATTTCTCATCATCTGACATTTTAAAACCTTCATATTGAAGCATATAAACATCTAAGTTCATCTTTTTGATGTGGCTGGTCCCTTCATATGTGATGACCAACTTATCAAATATTTCATTAGCATTCTTGCAAATCCCACATCTATTGTAGACTCTTTCACTTAAAGCACATTGCAAAAACATTTTTGCTTTGTGGTTTAACTGAATTTTGACCTTGTCAGTTGACGTCCACTCTGCTTCGTGTTTGGGTGTTTTATTGCCATGTTCATCTACTTTAAGAATTTCGTTTAATCCACATTTGATGATATTCCAAACATTGAAATCATGTGCACAAACAAAATCTTCAAACCTATTTTTCCAATAGGCAAAACCTTCTCCATCAAAGTATGGAGGTCGAAAAGTGTTAAGTCCTTTGGTTCTTGAAGGAACTTGGTAAAAAGGAAAAGCCATGATCTTTTACTCTTTTAAAAATTGATTTCAATCTCAAATTGAGCGCCCGCTTTGATACTAATTGTTGGTGCAACTTAGGGGGTGATTAATTTGCAACTAGTAGAATTGCCCAATTTTTCTGTTTTGATCAAATTCAAGGTAAATTAAAAATTCAAATGAAATTAAACAATAACAAACAACCACAACACAAGAATTTATAGTGGTTTGACTTTACAAGTCTACATCCACTTCTCTCTTGGCCTCAAGAGAATTTCTATTAGTGATTCTCTTTCAATACAATGTGTAGAGATCAAACCCTTACAATATATGTTCAATAGGGTAAGAGCACCCTTTACAATCTTTGTTCTAAATAGGGCAAGAGCACCCTTTACAATCTCTATTTATCCTAGGGCAAGAGCACCATCTTCAATCTTTGTTCATGGTCAAGAGTACCCTAGGATAAACAAAGACTGAACATGGTGCTCTTGCCCTATTTAGAACCATCTTCAATCCCTAAAGTGAATGCTGTACAATTCATGATAAGCATGCAAGAAGACAAAATTATAATTGTGGCCATGGACATGGACAAGGAAAAGGACAGAATAATTATTGTCCTTATGATGGAATTAAACAAGAAAAACGCAAGGATTCTCAAAGTAACTCTTCAAAGAGTAAAGATAATGTTTAGAGTTATCGATATGGAATGAAAGGCCATTGGTTGCGTGTTTGTTGTACTCCAAAACATTTGGTCAAGCTTTATCAAGCTTCAATAAAACAGAAGGAAAATAATGTGGAGACGAATTTGATTTTCCAAAATAATGGTATGGAAGCAAATTTTGCTTATAAAGAAGATGATTTTGATGGTCTCATAGACATTACACATCTAGATGCTGCAGAATATTTGATGATTTGGTTTTGTTATTTGGGTTCTTTTTGTTATTTGGTTCGAATAAAATTGATGTATGTTTTCAATTACTTTATTTTTTTTTCTTTTAGTTTTATTCATTTCTTTATGATTTTCTACATGTTTTTTTTATGTATTCCTTTTCATTTTAATGAAGAATATGGATGTCCCTCAATTTTCAATTGGATCCAAGATTAGTGAAGACGATATGTGCTTCACAAATAGTGCCACGACACATACTTATACTAAGAGATAAAAAATATATCACTTATTTGAAGATAGAGGAAGCCAAAGTTCATACAATAACTGGTAGTACAAAATTGATTGAAGGCTCTGGAAGAGCTAATTTGTTATTACCTAAGGGAACCAAATTGGTAATCAATGATACATTATTTTGTAGTAAGTCTCAAAGACATTCGTCAAAATGACTATTATATTGAGACTGTAAATGATGGTAAAACCGAATATCTTTATATTACTACAAAAGTGATAGATAGAAAATATATTTTGGAAAAATTATCTGCTTTTTCTTTCAGTTTGTACTACACAAATATTCACATGGTTGAAATACATGCTTTGTGAATCAAATGAATATTGATTCCAATAGTTTTATTATTTGGCATGACCGGTTGGGCCATCCCTGGTCGAATATGATGCGAAAATTATTAAAAATTTACATGGTCATCTATTGAAGAACCAGAAGATTCTTCAATTCAGTAAATTTTCTTGTGTTGCTTATTCTCAAAGGAAACTTATTACTAGACCATCGCCGGCTAAAGTTGGATTTTAATCCCCTGCATTTTTGGAACGTATACAGGGTGACATATGTGGACCCATCCAACCATCATCGACCATTTATATATTATATGGTTTTATTAGATGTATCTACAAGATGATCACATGTATGTTTATTATCAAGTCGTAATTTGGCATTTGCAAGATTGCTTGCTCAAATAATTAGATTAAGAGCATAATTTTCAAATTATACAATAAAGACAATTCGTCTTGATAATGTTGGTGAGTTTACATCTCAGGCTTTTAATGATTGTTGTATGTCAACTGAAATCACAGTTGTACAAACTGTTGCTCATGTTCATACCCAAAATGGTATGGGCAGAATCATTTATTAAACGTCTCCAATTAATAGTAGACCATTGCTTATGAGAACAAAACTCCCTATGTCGGCATGGGGATATGCTATTTTATGTGCAGCATTACTTGTATGCATCAGACCAACAAGTTATCATAAATTTTCTCCATTACAATTGGCTTATGGTCAAGAGCCAAATATTTCCCATCGTAGAATATTTGGTTGTGCTATTTATGTTCCAATTGCTCCACCATAACGCACAAAGATGGGTCCCCAAAGAAAGTTAGAAATATATGTTGGATATGAATCTCCCTCTATAATTCAATATATAGAACCAATGAGTAAAGATTCATTTAAAGCAAGATTCGTGATTGTCATTTTGATGAATTAATTTTTCCAACATTAGGGGGAGAGATAAACAGTTGGAAAAAGAGATTGATTGGAATGCATTATCTTTATCTCATTTAAATCCTCACATTAAGCAATGTGAACTTGAAGTTCAAAAGATAATTCATTTACAAAATATTGCAAATCAGCTGCCTGATGCTTTTACTAACTTGCCAAGAAAAACTAAATTTTATATTCCAGTTGTGAATGCTCCAATTCAAATTGATGTCTCTGCAGGACAATCTATTAGTGCAAATGAGACTAAACCATGTTTAAAACGTGGAAGACCAATCGGTTCCAAGGATAAAAATCCTAGAAAAAGAAAGGGAGCAAATGATCAAGATGGTCATAATATGGAGACAATTGATCATGATATAGAGACAATTGATCATGAAAATCCTGAAGGCATAATTTTCCATAAAACCTTAGAAGATGTTCAGGTTCCTAAAAATAATGAAGAGATCTCGATTAGTTATGTCACTACAGGAAAAAGATGGAACCGAAAATATATAGTTGTTGACAACATTTTTGAGTATAATGCTTCAATTGAAATAATGAAACAAGACAAAGATCTTGAACCTAAATCCATAAATGAATGTAAATGAAAAAATGATTGGCCAAAATGGAAAGACGTAATTCAAGCGAAACTGAATTCACTTGAAAACCTAAAGTTTTTGGACATGTGGTCCAAACACCTGAAGGTGTAAAACTAGTGGGGGTACAAATGGGTACAACTTGACATAAAGAAAGATCCATTTCGACCCTATGAAAACAATGAAGTACAACTATTTCATGGGATTCAACAAAACAAACTATAGCTGCCACTTCTTCAAATCATGCAGAGATACTAACGATTCATAAAGCAAGCCGAGAATGTGTTTGGTTAAGATCAATGACTCAACACATCCAGGAAACATACGGTCTTCCATTGAAAAAAAAAAAGATTACAACAGTATTATAAAAAGATAATACTGCATGTATAGCTCAATTGAAAGGAGGATACATCAAAGGATATAGAACGAAATGTATTTCACAAAAAAATTTCACTCATGATCTTCAATGAAATGGTGAAATTGATGTTCAACAAATTTGTTCAAGTGATAATTTGACAGATTTATTTACTAGGGCATTGCTTACTTCAAGTTTTGAAAAGCTGGTACATAAGATTGGGATGTATAGACTCAAAGATATTCAATGATCTTATCATCAGCTCAACTCAACTTCCAAACTTTGATTACTATCTATAAGACTATATCCTTGACATATTTGATATGACATATTTGATATTAGTAATATGTCAATTTTCGGTCAACAATATCTCAATTACATGAATAACAAGAAAAACAATCTTATAACCTAATTTGTCAAAAATATTAAAATGCTATTAGATCGACATCCAAAAAAAAAAAAAATGTAATGGTCATGATAATCAAGGACGAGTCAGGACAAGTCAAATGAGACAAAAGCTAATCTCAAGCCCATCCTTGGCCCTGACTTGCATGTAGGGCCAAAAACTTGAACCCAAGCCTTAATCGGGCTTAGGGCTGGATAGGGAAGGTTAGGGCCACCAAAGCCAAACTTGCCCCTCTAAATGGCTTATATGTAATGGTATTTTTGTAAATATACATATTAAAACTAGCATATTCATAAGCAAGGTGCGAAGTTTTGGCAAATTTCACCGGTTCACACCTTGGCAAACTTGACGAACTGGCGAAATTTGCCAAAATTTCAGCCAAAACTTGGCATAGTTTTGGCCAAATTTCGACCCTCCATTTTGGGAGGTATTTTAGGTCATTTTGAGCCCAAATTTGGTGTCTAGCCTAATTTTATGCCAACAAACACACTGGAATTGCTGGTTTTGCCTAAAACCTCACCTAAATTAGTCTTCTTGATCTGCACATACCTAGTTTTTATACAGGAAAAACTAGAATTCTAGAACATTATTTTATACAATCAAACCAAAATATGCACAAAGACAAAAACATCATTATACAATACTAGTATACAAATACAACTAAGTATATACTTGTGTTGGCACCACCTATATCATGTCAATACCAAGTACCATGCCTCGGTGGATCCATCTTTCGTGAGTCTTATGACTTATGTCCCATGCTAGAAGGCCCAAAGGCTGCAGCTATAATCTTCTCCTCCATCATATGTTTAAAGTCACTCAATGACATCTGATGCTAATGGTTATTGAGGTATAGAGAAACTAGATGTTTGTAATTAGCATCATCTATTATTGGAAACTACTCCCATCAGGAAAGAAATGAGAATAGAGAAATGGAAGAGAGTCAAAAGACCTTGTTGGGTGTAGTGGTGGTGCATATGATGGTGGGTTTAGTAGCATACCATATTCATATATTGCCTCCGAATTACCGATTGTCCTCGAGCCACTGGGAGGGATAATCAGGACACTTTGATGATGATGACCTCAATCATCACCCCATAAGTAGATGTGGTTCAGGTGAAGCCTCTAGTCATCCAAGCTCATGGATGATCCATCATTGTACCCATAGTAGTGTGAACTCCTAGAAGACGGGTGTGTACCCCATCGTGTCCATGAGCTGAAGGGACACCATAACCATAAGCCCTATAGCCATAAGCAAATGTGGAGCCCACAGACTCCTCTGAGGTCATGGACCCCATTGCTCTCGACAAGTTGACCATCAGATTGAATTGGCCGTATGATCCATACGATTGAGTATTGTTACTATAACCATAGCCATGCATGTGCTGCTGCTCCCCCCATGGCCCCCGCCCCTCCCTAGCCGAGTGTAGCTCGTATTACGACCACGATGATCTCACTGTCATGATCGTCATTCTGGGTGGCATGTGTGTACTAAGCCTCTCCAGTGTATATCGTCGGGGGATGTTGTGTCTCTGATAATGGAACATGCACATACTCCACCACCACCAGGACCATCGTCATCATCATCAACATCATTATCATCATCCCTTCGAGTTTGACTAGGACTGGGAGTCATCCAAATCGTCCTCACTCCTGCTAGGCTCTACTATCCAATCCTCATCCGTAGTGGCAGCAGCCACTTGTGCATGTGCCTCCCCCTCTCAAGATGTCATGTACTCATCTACATCAACTCCCATAGGTTGAGCAATATATGGGTTTGGCCTACCTCCAGGCTGATCTAACATTGGCTCACCCCTATCCAACAACCAAACAATGAGGGGATGGAGCTCATGTACAATGACCTTGAAGATATTGTAGAGTTGGATGTCCCTCTCCCGCGAACCACGGTTAGCATGTATCTTGGCATGCTCTATCTACAACCTCATGTTGTAGTGGCAATACATGAGGTCATTTAAGTGTTGACTTTCCAACTTGTTCCTCCTCTTGGAGTGAATCATTCCAAATGTACTCATGTTCCTCTCACATCCAAAGGTAGAGCAAGTCTAGGAGAAGATCTTCACTGCCACTCTCCAAAGGTTCTCTACATCGCTCCCATACAGAACCCACCACTCAACTGCATTATCACAAATACATTAAGTTAATACTTTAATGCTTAGTAAAAAGTTCTACTTATATGCAAAATTTAGTAATAATAATAATAATCATGCATCTAACCTAGATCATAACTTTGTCGACTCTGTATAGCAGCATTTGAACCAAAGGCCCCAAGTGCATCGCTAAACATCTTTATCTACAATCATTTGTATTGATGGTTAGCTAAATTCTTTCAAAAATAAAAGTAAGTATGAAGTTCTAAACCCTGATATGTCACCTCCATGTGGCAATTTGATTGAACAATTGGGTTCGGCTCCAACTTCCAAATAACCTGCATGACAGTAATTGAGCGGTATGAATTCAACCCCAAATTTTTGTTATACTGATATTTGGGATTGAGAAAATAGGCTGCACAATTCACAAACTCACAGTTAGAGACTTAGAGCTATGATTGAATGAATTACTAATATCTACTACAATACCAATTAATAACCCACACTAATTACTTGTCCGCCTTATGCATCAAATGCATTAGATGAGCAGTCCATCATGCATGCACAATATTCAAGTAAGCCTCTTTGTATGGCTATCTTCATGAACTCCAGGGCTGCATAAGTGTGGGGCATAGTGGCCCCTCAAGGAGAATTCAATTATGCACAAGACCTTAATTATGGGCTCCAATGTCTCTAGCACAATAGTCACATTCCTCCAAATCATCAGACGTGATCGTCGCCCGTGTTGTACACCCACTATTCGTACTAAATTATCACAAACACATTAAGTTAGTAATAGATACTACATACTAGATATTCTTAGTATAAATGCATAATTTGTTTAAATAGTAGATATATAAAAATAAAATAAAATAAAATAAAATAATCCTTATTTGGATCCAACCAAAGAAACCACTCCTTCGATACAAACATAGGGCACCAAAATTCGTGGTGAATCTCATTAGACCAGGTCACGCCCTCACATGCTCGCCTCATCATATCTAGAGCAACGCTATGATTATAGACGAAATTAGTTACCTGCCTAGTCCTCTCCACTGTGGTCTAGATAATATTGATCTTACCAATGTCCTTTAACATGAGGTCGATACAGTGAGTTGCACAACGTGTCCAATAGAGATTATACACAGGTGTATTCATTAGTACCTCACCTACCTTCTTTAAGTTGGAGCCATTGTTGGTGACAATTTGCACCACATTATTCTTCCCAACTTCATCAATAACATCCTGTAGGAGTCCAAGTATACCTGTGGTCTTTTGTTTGCCCAGTAGATGTAACTACCCATGTATTTCTAACCCGGGATCCGTCTTGTAGGTCGAATAACCCGAAGGTCCAGCCGAAATAAGTTGTGGAATATCCGGATTGAAGTCCATGATCCATATCCTGAGTCCATGGATCCGGATTCTCTTGATAAAGAACCTACCTTACTGGGAAAATGAAGCACCAGTCGAAGTCAAGAGGTGTTTGAAGATGTTCGGAATCAAGTAAAGATCTCCCCACATATTGTATAGGGTTAGGTTTGAGTTAGGGATCAACCCCTTGAGCAAAGCACCAAAGTATTAAAAAGCACTAGGAGCAGTTGGTAATTAAGGCGGTTGATTGGCCAATCAACCACCCCAAGCGACTGTCAGGTTTGCTTGCGGGGTTTTTAACCTAATTTGCCCCCAGTCCCCTATATATAGCAAACCCCAACCTTTTTACTCATTATTCTATTCGGGATTGTTGTTGTGGACAGTTAGAAGGCAAAGAACACGTGTTGGAAGGTGAGAGAAGCGTGGTTTAGGAAGATGATCCAATCCTTCGTATGTTTTGCGAATCAAGTGGAGGTAAGTGATCCTACACTCTTTATTTTCTTTCCTCATCTTTTGGAGTGGTGTGGATCTATTTCCCCTTGGGTTGGTGATTAGTTAATTGTATTGGTTCTATTCCCCATCAGTGAACTTGATTAGATCATATTCGAAAATGGATCATTGGGAGAGATCTAATTGAAGGAGATGATTTGAATACTGAACCTTTAGAATTTTAGGTTTCTGTTTCGCACTTGTTTTGTAGGCTCCTTAAGGATGAAATTCGGATTTAAATCTTCTTGAAATCGGATTAAAATTGGGAGGTCAAAAGTCAAAATTTCGAACTTAGAAGTAGTTTGGAATAGGGGCGGTCACTTGACCCAACCAACCGCCCCAAGTGACCGGATGGGTCACAATAGGTTTGTGAAGTTGGTCTTTGCTCTGATTTGACTCATGTCTTCAATATATTTTGCAACTTTATATTTAGGTAATCTCTAAGGTTCTCTAAAACTATTGTGGGTGAAATCTACTTGAATTTTAGTAAGCTTTTTAGATATTTACAGATATGCTTTATGATGAATTCTTATATATATCATGCTCTTGTAACTCGTTGTAGTTGTATAATTCATTGATTAGTAGTTGAATGTATGTTGTAGATGATGGTTATGTGTACCTTATTACTTTGTGTTATAGAATGAATGATTATGTTATAATGGTTGGTGATGTGATGTAGTTGCGATGGAAGGGTATCCATTTGGGTATCCATTGCTTGGGATATCAGAAGGTTGTGGTATGGGACACATGCTTATTGATGCCCCCAGCACTATCATGATTGCTGAATGACATATGGAGAGAGTCTACATTGAATGGCTAGGTACCCATACATGCTACTACCCTTTCGGTAAGGGTATCGAAGCCGAATGACCAGTGATAATAGTGACATGACTTTGTTTCATCCTATAGTGGTAACCAGTCCGTGTGGAGATTCAGTGGTCCACCACTGATCATGCAATGGTAGGGTTGCATATGTTAGGGTTTGGGCTCATGGACATCCAAGGAGCGAACCGAGTGTCGTGAGGGGTCATGAGAGCATCTACCCCAACAATATGTGGATGACCATAGGGTTAGGGAATGGAGTCCAACAACGGTAGTCAGTCCATAAGGGTTCTCATTCCTAGGTAGAGAGGGATACTGAAACGAGTTGGTTGGTGCCATAGGGGAAGTATCTGGACTACATGTAGTATGTTACTGTATAACCTTGCATTAGATTAGAAATCCTGACATGTGCCAGTACTCATGCCAATGGTCATGGTAAGAGAGTGTTGACCTAAACCCCAGCCATGGTTGATTGACGATGACTAAACCCTTTTACCTGGGATCCCAACAGAGGTAACCAGTCCATGAGGGATCAGAGTGACTAGACCTACCCAGAGGAGGGCTGATATTATATCTTAAAGCATGTCAACCATGTAGAGACTTGCATAGTTAGACTTTTATCTACATTCATATATTTGCATAACATTCTTTATACATGTGCTTACTTTGATATACCATCGATACGTATGTGAGATGTGTTTTCCTTACTGAGTTCATCAGAACTCATTCCTTTTCTTTGTATGTTACATTATATTGTACAGATGGGTTTACCTAATTAGGAGAGGTTTCGTATGACTGGAGCAACTCCTATGAAGAGAATGTGGTACCGTCAGTGGGAGATGGAGATGTATGTCATGAAGCCTGCCATAGATGCATGGAGTGCGCTTATAGCATCCATTGATAGCAGAAGATGTTGGGGTAATTGTATTACAAATTCTTCAAACACAGAAAAATGAAATTGTAATACAATTGAAAGATGAAGATCTTTAGCAAATCCGAAGAGCTTGAAGTTGCAACCGAACGAACCACCGATCAATGAGGTTGAGTCACACCTTGAGTGTTGTCTTTAAGGTAATTGATGCACCCTACTACCAAGGGTTCTTCGCACCACCACCTCCAAGATAAAACAACCTCTAACTAGAAGATAAGGTAGTTCTTCTAGTCCCTTCAAGGAGCCAAAAGCTAAAGCACAACACTTAAACAAATTCAAAGAAAGAATTTAACTTTGTAACACAAATAATGTGAGAGTGAGGAGTGTCTCAATTGCACACCACATGCAAGGAAAGGTTGGGTTTATATAGGCCCAAATCACACCTCCTCACAAGGGGAGAATCAATTCTCCACTAATGGAGAATCAATGGTTTGTCCCTCCTCCACTAATGTGAATAAACCCCCTTAACCTAACCTCCCCACTACTTGGGGAAGTAACTCTCATATTCACTTCTTTGGAATGAATAGGCTTTAACCCATTCAAAGACCTTAACCCCCACTCATGGTAATGGCCATGAATGGTCATAAAGTTGAAAAGAGAAATGAAGGTCAAGAGTTAGAATTTGAGTAATTCCACCATTCAAGTAAGCCCACCTCATCACCATGATCAAGACCTTTAAGACCCATGACCAATGTCATGAAGAACCTCATAACCAAGGTCATGAAGAGCCTTCTTTACTCATGGTGCCTCATTACCACCCTTTCCTTATGGGTCCCACACACTAACAAAATAATTAAATAAAAGAAATGTAAAAACTAATTTTGAAACTTAATATAGATTTTTTAATAAAAAACCAAACAGAAGAAGATAGATCGCTCGGCATTTTGAGAAGTCTTTGGAGCAAAGCTAGAGAATTCCCTATATTTCTAAGACTAAAGCTAAGGCTATAGCCCAGGAGCGAATTACTAGAATAAAATTGTTTTAGTTTAATAATTGCTTCCACTGAACTCGATAAATTTTGGAACTTGATTACTTTGATTATTTTCTTTGATTCATCCTTGGAGTATTTGGACTCCTGTAATTTTTTCTTAATTAGTTATTTGAACTTGTTCTTGCTTATGATTATTATTACTTGCATATTATTATTATTGATGATAAAACTATGGATCTTGTGACAGATCATACCCACAGGTTGTCAGGAGGGACCGATACCAGCAAGTGGGGTGTGATAAGTAGCATCCACAGATTTCAAGAAAAATGGTCCTTCTGTCCCAATACACCATGAAGTCCATCCATAACACATAATGGTGCATCCATATGACCCCACAAGGATCTCAAACTGTCAATGTACTCTTGCATCTCCTCCTTCTCCCCAGTTAGTAAGGTAGCCATCACCTCTCTAGGGGTGGGACCAGCATATCCAGGACTTGCATCTACAATAGTGTCAATCATATTCTTGTAATACTAACCTTGTGTTGTGTTTGATGTAATAGATTTGTAATATTGACTTTGCCACTAGCTTCTTCACCTTCTTAATCATCCCTTTCCATGCACCTTTAATCTTGAGTTACTTGACCCCCTTCTTTTTGAAAAATATCAGTATCTTGCTCTAGGATAGGATCCTTCATGTGTGGATAGTCACATGGCGTCGGACAATCTATTGTAGGAGTGGTCCTCTGACTCTGTGATCCATGTACACCACCCTTGTCCCTAGATCCAAATACTCCAGCCCCAAATCCAGATGCTCCAGCCTCTGCAGCCCTAGAGAGACCAGCTCCTGTAAATCTCGCTATGGCCTTCCTTGGCTCCTGGTATTGCATCTCCCTACTCTAAGCCATAATCCATCTGATATCCCTCTTCTCCTGCTCTCTGATATCAACAAGATCAACATCCCGATCAGAATCTGAGTCAACTTTAGAAGATGACGATGCCCACACTACCTCATCCAATGCAGCATTCACCCTCCTCTTCTCATGTTTCTTCTTCCCCTTTGCTTTCTCCATCTCTTTTACTACCTTCACTATATCAACATGCACCTTAGTGCACATGGCAACATCCTTCGAACTACTAGTGATGTGAGCCTTGAACCTGCTAATGCCACCTAAGTCCAACTCCTTACCACATAAGTTGCATCTTATCCTACTCTTGTTGCCATCAATAGCGACACAATACTACCATGTTGGAACTGAAGCTCCTTATGGTTGTCCCTGTCCCCGACCCTACTTTCCCCCCCCCCTATGAACCAACTCCTCTCCCACAATTAGACATGATAATAATTGTTACATCGAAAATGATTGCATAAGTCATTAAATAATACCAAAATAATTTTCTCTATACAAATAAACAATTATGTACTTGAAAATGAATATTTAACAGCTTTTTCTATTTTTTTAAATACAAAATGAATATTACAAATTTTTTTAGCAAAAGAAAAGGCAACCCATATCAAAACTATCAATGAAACCACACGAGCAGCCCTTGAAAATGCTTATATAGCTATTCCATAATTTTCTATAATTTTCAAAATCTTTTTCCTTAATTTTTCCTTCTTTTTTTTTTTTTTTCTTTTCTTTTTCCACAATTATTTCTATTTTATATTAGTATTTTAATAATTTTCAAAAGAAAATTATTATTTGTTGGGTGAAAAATTATTCCGACTTCGTGAGTCTGTAGATCGACTCATGGAGATCCAAAAATGTTTTTTCGATTACGATACAACACATCATGCAAAAAGTAAGCATTTGCAATGTAGAAAAATACAAATTTTTACACCTGAAAAAAATTACTTAGCGAAACAAATTCCAACACAATGAGTTTGTAGATTAGCCTACGGTGTTCAAATACTTTAATTTAATACCCATCCAACAATATTATGGTATGAATTTTGAAAAATTAGTTTGGAAAACAATGGTTACTTCTTAGATGAAAAAAAACTCCATAAAACTCTCAAATTTGTGTAAATCTTGCTTGATTGTCGCGAACAATGTTATATCCATCAAGAATGAAGCGAGATCTACTGCTATATGTCGAAGATCGAAAGAAAATATGGCAAAAATGCAAAAAGTAGGAGAGAGAAAATGTCTGGGGAACTCTAGAGAAGAAAGAGAAATTCTAGAAAAATAGGGTTGACATTCGTGGAAAATTCGGGAAAATATCGGATTATATAGTAAAAAATATCGATCTTTTATGCAATATTTTGAGAAACATCACCCAATGGTCGATGAATTATCGTGAAATACCATCGAGATATCAACGATTCTTTATCGGTTTCAGTTTCGCTGGTGAAAAAATATCGCTAAACACCGAATCAGCAGAAATTTAGCAAATTTCGGCCGATATTCGGTGAAATATTTTTCTATGTTCATTAGTATACATGTAATGGTGTTTGTGTAAATATACAAATTAGAAGTGGCATATTCTTAAATATACTGAGGCATAGGATATTTGTTCTATAGCCTCAGTCCCTTCACCTGAATAAATGAATTTTCTGCCAAAAAAAGAAATAAACCTCCTCTGACTAACCGTGGTAGTTTGCTAATTCTTGTTTGTAAAAACAATGTACCCTTGTACTAACTAACAAAAATGAAAATTACAATGCCAACCTTTTCTTCATCTACAACATAAAACAGTCGATCTTGTTCTCTTTCACTGCCAGCACTACTGCCACCTCCATTGTCAGCACCACTACAATTCCAACGAATCAGGATCATCTTCCCGTCGGGGCAGCACTTTGTGCTCCCCAACGAGCTCTCGACCACACAAACAGTGGGGCCCACGGTAAAATTTTTAAAAAAATTTTTAATTTTTTTTCCAAAAAATGGTTCACTGTGGGCCCCACTGTTTTGTGTGGTCGGAACCCGTTGGGAGCACAAAACGTCGGGGAAGCTGATCCCGACTCAATTCCAACTGGGGTGTTTTTGGTTGTCAGAGAAAGGGAATCGGAACATTGGCTTCTTAACAAGAGAAGCAGAAGACAGAAGAAGAATTTGAATATGACATTCCAGATTGCAGCAGTGCTTGATTCAGATAAAAGAACTCAGAATGTGCCACGAAAAAATTTGCAAATTTGCAACCTGAATTTCTTATCTGAATCATCTACCCTGCTACCAATTATCTGAATCACTATAGTGACTAAACAAGGGGCCTTCGCATTTCACAATTCATCCCTGCTCTCCACAGATCCAGAGCTTCCAAACCATCAATTTCCAGGGTAGAGTGCTTACAAAAAACACAATTCTTGAGTTTATGAATTCTATATAAATTTTTCTATAATTGCTCCACATTCTTCGTCGTTGAATTCAGATACTTTCAACGATTCTGCCTTCAAACTTTAATCCATCCATCCTGGACAATAGAAGATTTTTTTTGAAGCTGACCAACTAGAGCATCAGATTGTTTTATTTTAATCATACGGGAGCCAACACCAACAGTAGACATACTCATTAATACTAAGCATTCCCGCTCTTTGAACTAAATTAGGACCCAGTTCTCCCAAGATCTTGATTTTAACGCAACTCAAATGAGTTCAAGAAAGAGTTTCTTGATACTAGCAGTTTGAGCTAGGTAGGCAAATGAGGGTCTTGTAGTTTGCTACATGGATTGGTTGAAACTTTTACGGTTGTGCTGGACTAGTCTGTGAAGCTCGGAATAATTCACACCAGTATTAAGGAGGGTATGTGAATAACAAACTGTCCATAAACTTGGAAGAGAACTGAAGAACCTTAACATGAAATAGAAGAATATTGAACTATTACAGCGTTGTAGTCCTAGATTGATAGAAGCTCAATTACGGCACAGTCAAATCGGTTCAAGAAAGAGTTTCTTGATACTAGCAGCTTGGGCTGGGTAGTTGGCATGAGGGTCTTGTGGTATGCTAGATGGGTTGGTTGAAACTGTTAGCGTTGTGATGCACTGGTCTGTGAATAATTTACACCAGTATTAAGAAAGGCATGAAACTAACAAACAGTCCCTAAATTTGGAAGAGGACTGACGAACCTTGACATGAAATAGAAGAATATTGACCCAGCAGCTGAATAAGCCCCTTCATTTACCTACCATGGAACCAAACATGTTCATGTGATGTACAGTGTTTACATGTCAATGAATATGATCATTCCAGGATATGGAGTCCCCTTTTTCATTCAAACTCAGAACATATGTGATCAGCAGACAGGGTTGTCAGAAGCTTCTTCCACTGAAGCCATTACCATTTGAGGTTGAGGTATGACGCCTTCCTTCCTTGCTTTCCTGCGTTCGCGTTGCATCCTGAAGTACTCTCTCTTCCGTGCTCTGTAGCTATTTGGGTTTTCAGGCTGCTCAATACGTGGATAAACGCTCACCTGTTATGCCACATAAAATAGACATGGATATCATTTCTTGCTTTGTCAGAATAGCAATCTACAAATATCCAAAGGAAATAGCCATTATAAGTTCCCTGACTTCAAAAGAATTACCTTTTTCCTGTCTGGTCCATACTTCTCAAATTTTACTAATCCATCAATCAGAGAAAAGAGGGTGTGGTCCTTTCCCATCCCAACATTGTTTCCTGGGTGGAACTGAAAAGTCACAACTGAAAAGTTATAATCAGGCATATCAGTAATAATTTATAGACATTGGCATCAAGAATTTACTTGGGCTTCTGTGGAGAAATGCTATTTAAACATTCATCCAACACAACTTATCAAATGGAGATTTAATCAGTCCAGAGAACTGATGCAGCAGCCTTCAACTGTTTGCATGAACATGGCCCTATTTGGCAGTCCAAGCTCAGGGTTTAGAAGGCCAACACAGGTCTGATTTAGTTATTATAAATCGTGGCCCTTTTATTTTAGGGGAAAATTTTATAACGCCCTATTAGTAAGCCCAATTGGTGTTTCTCAATGAACACGTGTGATTACTCAAAAAATCCAGTCTTGAAGTCTCTTAAGGATTTTATTGTTGTAAAGACTGTCTTAAGTAGCCTCAATTGAATGAGGTCCAACTAACCAAGATATTAGAACAGAACCAGCTAAATGGGACAAAAGGATTAGGGTTACGGTAATTTGGATACGGTATATGGGGTACTCTTGTTAGGTTCTCTCAAATGAGAAGTTAAGGGATGGATTGAAATGGTAAAGTGGTATGGGAAGATTCGTGATCAAGGGAAGAGTGCTAATGGAGTAATGGGTTTGTGCAGGGGAAAAAAAAAGTTGGGCTTCTGGGGGAGATTCTTGACACAAGGTGATATGGGCTGAATTCCTCAAGATGAGGAAGTGAGGCTTGCTAGTGTCAAAATGGGGTGAAACTTGGATTCAGTGTAGGACATAGGGTATAGGGGATGTCCTAAGTCTGGTTAGGTTATGGGTAGTTTAGGAGATGCACAAATTCTTGATTTTGGGATATTAAGTGATGTAAACCCAGGTTTAGGGTTGGATATCCAGGACCCTCTTTAATAAGAACCAGAACTGGTTAGTGTTTTTAGGTTAGGGTTTTTAAAGGTTCTAATACTGTTTTGAAATGCTGGAATTGAAGTTCCAGTTCTGAATTTGTATTAGAGCTCAAAATCCAGATTTGAAAAGTCAATCCTAGACCAGGTAGGAATAGGAATAGGTTTTGGTCAAGGCTGGGAAAGGGCCTAGGGTTGAATGTGGGTGGAGACAATTGGAAACGACTCTGGCTTTTAACTTCATAAGTTATTCTAAGGGTTTAAGGGTTGAAGTTTGAAGTATAAGAAATTCAGAAAATTCTGCAATTTCCTCACAAAAGAGATGAAGTGCAGGTTTTTCCTCAGCTCCAGAACTAGGGCTGTAATGGGTAAACTAAAGTTAGAAGTCAATCCTATAGGCCAGGGCGACTCCATTGAGGGTGGAATGGGGCTGATTTGATGAGGGAATAGACAAATCCTATTAGGGTTAGGACTGAGGACGTGGGGAAGAAGAAAGAGAAGGGGGAAGGCTACAGCTGCAAGGGGAAGGGTTGGGGAAGGGATTGTACTTACTTGAAGTTGGTTTCTGTAGCAGGAGCTGCAGAAGAGAACTTGAAATGCAGAAAACTCACACAAAGCCAGCCGCAGGTTTCAAGGGAAACCCATGACCCTATTTCTCAATTTTTAACTCGATTCATTAATCCAGACTGGAAAGAAAAAAAAATTACACTAGAAAGGCTATTTATAGCCTGAACAAATGACTCAGACTCCTACTAGGTTAGCCAGACTACTAAGGTCCCACCACAACTTAACTTGGACTCTAACAAAGGTATCTAATTACTATGCGATCTCAGCCCTTGGATCTGAGATCACACTTAAGTCACCTAAATACTAATTGGATAACAAACAAACTGGACCCAAAAAGGATATAACAGTTTCCTAATTTAAGTTATCCTTAAAAGCAGGACTTTTTAAAAAGGAAACAATGCTTTTACAACTCCATGACTCTCTTCAAAGCAACTGACTTGACTCTTAAGACATCAAAAAAAAAAAAACTAATTACTGAACTTTTGGTCTTCATTATAGCTTGATCCAGGGGTAGGAATTGACCATTCTACCACTGGGATGGATTCGCCCTCCCTGACTCTAGTTGGGTTTGGGCCGCTTTTTTTTGGAGGGGCAGTGTTCCAATCCTGAATACATCATTAAGATCTTAAAATTTCAAGAAGTTGCTAGATTCAGGGTTAGAATGACAAGAATATGTTGTAACTTGGTTTTAAGTTCGTGGATCATGTACAGGATAATGCTTAGAATTTGGGGATGAATCTGATGGTTAGATTTGATGTAGCCTTGGGCTGGAAACCCAAGACCCAAACTACCAATGTATGATGTAAAAAGATGGCACAAGACTTGCAAATTTTAATCAAGGGACATAAGGGCTGTCTATGGGGTTTGAATGATCCAACAGGTATGTGGCTTTAAAGGGATCATGAATAAAGCTAATGAAAGGATTGATGATGTAAACCAGATTCAGGGGCAAATTAGGGCCTCGGCTATCTTCCCCAAACCCCACAGCCCTCTAGTACCAGCAAGGGTATCTTGGTAATTTTGCAATTTTTCATCGAGTCCAAATTAGCGTTTAGTTTGGACTCCTCTAGAGTGAATATGAAAGTTCCTTGTGTGAATAAGAGTCTTTAGTCAAGTAGGAGTTTCAGTTTAAGTTGTTTTCTAAATAAGAGTCCTAGTTTGATTTATTTCCTAAAGTTGAGTCCCAGTGTGGGTGAGTTCATGTAGGGTATAGATAAGCCTCTCTAGGTTGTAACAAGTCAGGGTATAAATAATGAAATAAAGCGGAGAATGAAGGAGCAAGGATTAGAGGTCATGGGTTCCCCATGAAGGGGACTTGCAGTAGCAATCCAATGAAGAATTTTCCAGAAATTTTGAAATTCCTGCTTCTCCCCTCCATCTCCAAGTACAAGACACACCCAGCCACTAACCTACCCTTCAGCCTCATCCACTCTCATTCCTTCCATCCGCAGACTTCCCTCATCCCCTGAAACCCTGAACCCATAACCCTAATTCCCATACCACTCTCTTCTCTATTGTTCTAGATTTTTTTTGGCATTTTTGGATTCATATAGAAACCCAAATTTCAAGGCCAGATCTAGGGCAATCTAACTGTTAGATCTGTCCCTTGTTTTAGGAACATCAATGCCCTAACCTTAGTGACTTTCCCTCCTGATTTCAACCCAATCAGACCATCCCATACCCCAGTATAACTCTCAAATGCTTCATCCAAAAGCTAATTCCTTTCAGAATTGCCTTCCCCAAACCCGATTTGACCTCCATCCCCTAGAAACCCTAATTCCTATCATACCCTAAATTTCAAAACCCTAAACTGTAAAATTCAACTCTGAAATCAAAATTACAGCAAGGTTTTAGACTTGGTTCAGCAAAACCTAGACTCTAAACCCTACCTGAACCTAACCCTAGAACCCCATAACCAACACATTCCCTTCAACCCTAGGGTGCTCTAAGCCCTAGATGACTGCTATTTCTCAGGAAAAAGATCCTGGAGTGGACCCAGATCTAGGGTATTATATTACCTCAATTTACCAAACCCTAGACCCTGGTTGACATCAACTGATTTGAATTTGATGAAGTTTGGGTAAATCCTAACTTTTGGGGGTTGGTAAAGCAATGTTAGGGAAAGGGGGAGTCAACAAAGTTTGAGATGGAGTCTAGGCCGGAAACTTAACACAATCTAGTATTTTATTTGAGTGATCAAAACAGTAACCAAACAAAAATTTTATTAATAGAGGTCACTCACTCTCTTTTTGAAATGAAGGTGGTTAAACTTTCTGGGCTGATGCCATTTTGATTGCTTACAACAACAACAACAATAAGCCTTGTCCCAACTAAATGGGGTCGGTGCCATTTTGATTGCTTATGACCTAATTAATCATGTACTTTCTTCTGTTTTACAAGATGGTATTCTATATTCTTTGGTATTTCTAGCTCCCCCTCTTTCTATACCACCCCATATTTTTGGTAGTGTTTGTTTTATTCGAGATCATCGTCTTCTGATATCTAAACTTAATCACAGATCTACATGTCTTTTTCTTGGATGATCTTGCACTTAAAACAGTTACCCCTGTTGTTCCGTTGAACTCCACAAGTACTTTTTACAGCTGATGCGTCATTTTCTAAGTCAACTCCCTAGTCTACTCTTGTTGCTATTTCTAACTTTAATGAGGTCTCCCTATCCATTGTTGCTCAGTATTTGGTTCCATAGGTTATAACACTTCTTCACTGCCACTATTCTTCCAGATCATTTACCACTGCCCCTTGGTCCCACTGCCTCCTTTGTCACCAGAACTTGAGGTCAGTATTCCTTCATTTGATCTTGGTATGGAGTCATATTCAGTTCCTATTTCTAACTTTTTCCCATTCTGCTTTGTCCTCTTATTTCCCATGTCCATTTCAAAAGCCCAGTATAGTCCTAGATGGGCTGCTGCTATAACTGGGGTGCTGTTATGGAGAAGAATCAAACCTGGGATCTTGTTTCCTGGCCCTCAGGAAAGCTATTGGTTGCCATTAGGTTTTATGATGAAAATAAATCCAAATGGGTCTCTTGCTCTCTTAAAGGCCAAGCTTTTGGCTAAGAGGCATTCACAAGTGTATGGTTTTGACCATTGGGGTAACTTATCTCCATGGTAAACTCTCCTCTTTTTGGATTTTTCTCTCTCTCTAACAGTGACTCACCAATAACCTTGTATTAGCTTGCTGCGGGAAAAAATGTTTTCCTTAACAATGATCTCTATGAGGAAGTCTATATTGGACAAACTCCTAGGTTTGTTGCTCAGGAAGAGAGCGGTGTGGTGTAACGATGGAATAAATTTCGGTTGAAACATGTCAAATTTCAACCAAAATGCCTACAAAATCTCAAATCGAAACGAAATTCCCAATATTTCATATCATTACCAAGTTTTAACCACAATTTCACAGATTTCGACCATTTCGCAAGTTTCAACCGAAATTTTGTAGGTTTCGTCGGTTTTTGTTGATTTCTATCCCAATTTCACCTAATTTCCACAACTCCTTTGCCTTCAAACACCTCTTTTGTTCCTTTGTTGCCTTCAAACACCTTTTAAGCCACAATAGCTACAAAGGAAACTCTATCAGCAACATAATGTGAAGCATGAGCCATACCCAACATTCCAAACTTTTCCTTTTTATTTTTGTTTTGTTCATGCCTTAAATGATCTTGTATTGCTTTGAAATTAATAAATGTTTAATCTAGAACTATGATCTATGATTGTATGTTGTTAAACTTATTTTTTGATTATTGCTACTACTTTCTTTGATTTTCTGATTTTAAAAACTATTTTCTAAATTATGTATTTTTCCTGTATACATGATATATGGGCTTGAACTTAATATATGTGAGACAACATTACTTGATCTAGTTGGTCACTGTATTTTGCTGACTTGTTGTATATGTAACCATTCTATCAAACAATTCATGTATGTTGTTGATTCTATCCTTGCATGCAATACAATTTGTACATGTCAGAAACAGTCATTTGTTAGTATACTTGAATCATAAATTTTCAATGTTTTTTTTGGGCAAAATATTAGTCTCATTGTGTTTATAATGCTTTAAATAGGTAGGAGGCAAGAAATCGGATGAAATAGAGGTCACATAAGGCCTAAAACCTAAGGTCGAAACTAAAAAAAAAAATACCAGGTTTCAACCGAAATTTCAGTTTTTGTCTAGGTTTTGACTGAAATTTGCACCATGGGTGTGACAACTCAAAAAGTCTTATATGGACCAAGACAGTTTGTCTAAGGCATAGTTTGGCTGGTTCAATACTATAGTGTTAGAGTTCAGACTGACACAGTCAAAACTGCTCATTTTGTGTTCCTCGAGCACTCTGGCACCAGATTGATAGTTATGGTAGTTCATGTTTAACAGCATTGTTACTACAGGAAATTAATTACAGTTACTGCAGCAAAGATTGTAGATGTGGTGACACAAGAAAACAATACACGATAATAGAATTCATTAGACTGGTTCCATGTTAAAAGATAACAGTTTCTAGCTCATCTAATCTCGAAGAGGCAAAAAGCATACCTCAAGCAAAAAATACACTTACTGAAAAGTATCAAAATAAGAAGGGGAAATTACAACGTTGAAGCTCCAAAAATCATACTTTCCCCAATATTTGCAAAAAGCATCTGCAAAAAGTTGAATTGAACAAATGAGGTTCCTAGACCTTACCTTGGTCCCACGTTGCCGGATGATAATTGCACCAGGTTTGGCAACCTGATCACCATAGATTTTAACACCAAGTCTCTGACCTTTTGAATCTCGACCATTCTTGGTGCTTCCAGCTCCTTTCTTATGTGCAGATTCAATAACTGAAGGAGCTTTAAGAGGAAATGAAATGGAGAATCTGTTACCAGAACTAATAGATCCAAAATCTCCTTTGAAGAAAGTAGATGATGAGCTTGAACCCAAGGAGAATCCTTTAAAAGCTCCAACCAGGTTGAAGCTCATGACTGGAGCAGTCATTTTGCCCCTCTGCTAAAAAAAATTGTGATATAAAAAGGTTAAAAAGTGTAGTGTGAAACCTTATTATCATGCTGAGTTTGCAATATTCTGTTGTGTTCATCCATTAAAACTTTAGCACATGCACAGAAATCCTCCAACAAAACAGCAAAGAAAATGCAACATTTCATGTAGAATCAAAGACTGGCCTTCTCCTCTCGATGAAGTTCTTTTTCTAACTTCAGCAGTTAATTTCCTTATTCTTCTACAATATGTTGCCTATAAATAAAGGGGAATAAGACTTGGAGATCCCTAGCATACATCTCTGGAACTTAATCAGCATCCAATTCCAACTCATGCTTCCCTTCATTTTTATGCCAAAAAAATGAAGGATTCCTTCCAGTGATCACTTATGTACCCCTGAAATAACCAATTGGCCAAACTCAGATATAGAGCATGATTTGGCTTTGCCATGGATGATCCAGCCAAGTAGTCCAATTTGTACTCCATCATGGCAAGTTCCATTTCATTTCTAAATTTGGGCCCTTGGTCAACATCCATTCATGTCAAACACAAGTTGGAACCAATAAAGGAAAAAAATTTTAACCATCACGCATCAGTTGTTTTTCATAATCACATTAACCATTAGGCTGGCAACAGTGAGGGTAGGGTCAGGTAACGGACTCACCCTTACCCTCTGATACATTGTCGAGGTCTTTGCCCTTGCCCTATAGAATACAGGTGAAAGTCAACCGGATTTATACTAAAATCATGTAGAGAATGCTAATAGTCAATCAGTTACTTGACACCTTCCTACAAGCTATGGTAGCAAAAAATGGAGAAAAAATATAGAACTTTATTTCGAAAACTAGGGCTCTACTGGTATTCTCCTACATCTTTAAAATGCCTTGTGGCAGTCCCATCCTTACTTGACGCAGATCGTATACCTTGGGAGAATAATTTT
Source organism: Hakea prostrata (assembly GCF_041222555.1). NCBI lineage: Eukaryota > Viridiplantae > Streptophyta > Magnoliopsida > Proteales > Proteaceae > Hakea > Hakea prostrata. The sequence continues at coordinate 12,652,095 of NC_142609.1, read as the reverse complement.
TGGATTTGGGTAAGATTCAGTATTTTGGGATTGATTGAGTTTTTTGGGTTAAGCCAGTGTTTCGATTAGCTAAAACCAAATTTAAGTCTCCAATGGGCTATATGGGTAACTGACTAAATAATTTCAAGTTTTCTATTGGGCCTGTCATCCAATGATTCCCAATTATTCAGAATTTTAAGGCTCATATGGGATTAAGTAGTTTCAAGTTTCTAATTTCTAGTCCCAAATAATGAGTAACCCCCTTGCTGCCATACTCTGGCAGCATCATTCCCCAAGTCCCACAATACCCCAGGCCCTTCCCCCACCCCTCTCCCTCCCTCCATCTCTGTAGTAACACCCGTCCGCTACTAGGTCCCTAATCCTCACCCCCTTACCTCCCCTTCTCTTTCCTAGTTGGATTGCATACCACCCCTCATCCTATCCCTACCCTTAATTCCATCTAAAGACTAAAACCCTAACACTTAAAAAAATTCTGCAATTCATCTTCAACCTCTAGACTTAACCCTAGTTCAACATAAACACTCAACCACACTCTAACACCACTAAGGCTGCGTTTGTTTGCAAAGGTGAGGTGGGAAAAAAGGGGTGGGAAAAAAAAACATGTGGGTCCCATGTATAGTTGGGTGAAGGAGAAGGAAAGGAAAGGAAAGGAAAGGGTTTTGTGGAAAAGTGATAGTGGTGGGTCCCACTTTTTACTTTTCCCAACTTTCCCACAAAGTCCCACAAAATATGTGGGGTTTTAAAATGGATTGGAGTGGGAAAGTTGGGTTGCCACATCAGCAGACAAGTTTCCCTGATTCATAAAACTTGTCTCCCACTTTCCCACCCCAAGCAACCAAACAATCTACCATTTTGGGATTTAAGGGAAAAGTAAGAAATCTACACTTTTTTTAAGAATTTTCCAACCCCACCTTTATTCCAACAAACAAACGCAGCCTAAGGGTTAGCATCTCCTATACCTACTCAACTTCCCCTTCCAAATCCTAACCCTAGTTGACTTCCCACTCCAAATAGGAAACCTCCAACTAAACTTGTACTGATTAGGATTAAATCTGAAATTACAAAATAACAACAGCCCCATTCCTAACCTAACCGAAACCCTAAGACCCTAGTTTCTAAACCTTTACTTCTAAATCCAGATCTGAAACTATTATTAGAGCAAGGTTTTCAAGTTAAGATCACCCCTTAACCCTAAGCTTGGCCATATTCTCCTACGCATTTACCCAACCCTTTTGAACCCTAAAACCATCCCAGACATCCCATAATATTAAACTTATTTGCTGGAAGAGTCTACATCCCCTAATTTCAGGGAAATCATGAAAAAACCCTAACTCCAAAATTGGGTTTCACATCAATGGTGGTAATGCGTTGAATGGAGGGTGGTTAAGCCCAACAGCAGGAAATAGGCAGCCAAGCCAGTTGGTCACATGTTCTTGTTTCCTTCCCCCTGTTCACTGTTTGGTCAAAATTTCAGTAGCTCTTGCCTTCTGTCATGGACATCTACAAGGTCATTTCCTGTCTTCTATTTTGTGTTTGGTTAATTTTCAATACTTTCTGTCAGTACTTAGTGCTGTCAGTGTTAAGCACTGTTGCAAGTCCACAATAGGCTGTTGAACAGCTACATAATTTGATCTTGAGTCTACAAAGCTGAGAAAGTAACCATCATCCTGGGGAGAACTTAAATTTTGTTATTTCCTTCCTCTTCTTCCTCCAACTCGAGAGTGATGCCCATCATATTGTTAGATCATGATTTCTGCTACTTTTCTTAGGTTGCTATTTTCTGTCTTGCATGTTTTTGTCCATGTAAATGTTAGCTTTCTTTGATACCATTACCATATAATCTCCCATATATGACTTTCAGCTTCTTCAGGTTTATAGTATGCAGACTATATTCACTTCAAGTTTCAGTTACACTTCTAAATTTTCTGGTAATAGCCACTCAAGTTTCTTATGGTTTTCTAGCATCTGTTACTTCAGGTCTTCACCCTCAGCAGTCCAGAAAATATCCTGCATTGAGCGTTCTTTTATTTCAAGATCTAAGATTTTGTAATGAGGAGCCTACAGGGTGGAGAGGAAGCTCGAAACTTCAAAACCACAGGGGAGGCGAACAACCATAATAAGAAAGGAGAGGGGGTGGGGAGAGAAGTGTGCTCATGCACATGGAAACACCAGCCATGTAGGCTCTTCACAAAAACATAGTTAATTCATTCTATTCAAAATATTCTCTAGCTATGGAGCATCACATCATATATAAATTAAAGATTCCTACATAAGACTATCTAACAAGGTCACAAATCCAAACAATGGAATTAAAGAATTAGAAACCAAAAATCCTATGCATCTAACTTCTAAAATAAATGGAGAAATTATTTCCCCAAATAACACAAATTCCTAAAAATTATGCTAGACCCATGACTCAAATTGGACCCACTTCACCTTTAACTGAAACCTAGTTGGGCTTGGGCTGGTCGGTGGCAGCATATTTGCATCAACTCATCCAAATTTTGAAAAAAACATTGGCCACAAGTTTTATAAAATGAGAGAATCAGCAATACCACACAACCAGCATCCGCAGATTTCAACTTAGATGGGGCGATGAACTAATGTATCTCATGGTCAACCGGCTGATGGTTGTCAGGAAACAACATGTCATCAATGGATTACAATCATGGTGTTTCACAACTTCAGTAAATTCAAGAATTGCAATAATATGGGAACAGATACATACGGGAATTAAACAGCTATGCGGCAATAATACTCTTACTAAATTCTGGCAGAATAAAATAGGTGCATAATGATACGTACATGTTTAATAAAAGTTTAATATGGCCGCACCATAAGCAATACTACGAACCTATATAACAAATATTCACAACCTAATAAACAAAATAATAGAGTTCAGCAACCCTTTTTAATGAAATCAAAGAGTAACCTACAGAACATCCATCATGTAATTCATGAAATCTGCAAGATAAAGTTCATATCGTCTAAAACCATGAAAATCCTAAAGATAAAGTTGATCATAGGAAAGAAAAATCATCCATCATACAATCCATGAAACCCCAAAAAACAAAAGTCCATCATAAAGGAATCACATTAAGAGAAGTAAAACGGAGCCGTGCCAGTGGTGCTGCAATGCATGCAGACCTGGTCACCTTCTGTTAGAAAATGAACTGCTACTGCAATATGCCAATGGTTTTCTAAAAGAAAAGATGAGATATTATCATTTTACGAGTGGCACAAGGACCTGCTATGTTTTCAATTCTTACTAGTAATAAAGAAAGAAAAGATTGTAAAAGATGTCAGCAGTTGAACCCTCACTTCATCAAAACCGGGAAGATTTTAGAAAAAGGAAAGACTAAAAGCATAGTGAGAACTCAAAGACTACAATTTCAAGCTCTCAGACAAACTCACCAAAGTTGCACACTTACAAGCTCTCCCCCACCCCCTCTCTATCTCCTTATATACAAGCATAGGTTTTTTTTCTCGCTTGTTCTCTGTTTTTATTGTACCCAAAGACGAGATTGATCATTCTCCATGGATTAAAACAAAAACATAAATGAAGAAAGGAAAAGAAAACCTGTAAGGAGAAAAACCATCTGATAAATTTCAGGAAAAGACTAAAACAATAAGAATATTACAAAAAATTGAAGAATCCTATAGAAAATCCCATTTTTTTGCTGACCTTGACCGCTCTGCTTCTCGGAATCCCACCACCGAAGACGCCGACACGAGGAAGATAGAGATTAGATGAAGCGCCGCAGCAGGCTTACTAAAATGAAGTGCGTCAACTGAATCTGAGAAGAGATGAAGAAGAGGATCCCACATGCAGAACCAGCGGCTTTGCTTGAAGAGAATGAACAGAAGCGTTCTTCTTTTTTCCCTTTATCCGTTTGGCGGATGGGGAATTGGAGATAATATATTTTTTAAGTAACTGTTTTTTGCTTTTTTCCCCTGCTAGACTTAGGGGTTGTATGGTAACCATTCTGGCACACTAATTCTGTGCCATTTGCCCGTTTTGGCACAGAAGTGACCAGAATCTTGTATAGTAACCCGGTTCGAATTTTTTGTGCTGGTTCAGCAAATGTGTGCCGAACCTGCCACCCGTTTTTTTTTAATTTTTTTTGATTCGAGATTCATCAGAACTAGCTTGTGTACACCACGATTACATCCTCAATGAGGCTTTTATATAATTAATATATAAAGGGACGAAGCCCTGAGAAGATTCGAACACTGACCTCCTATGTGGAAGGGTTGATTTTTTGCCAACTGAACGACCCCTCAAGGTTACCACCCGTATGTTATTCCATTTATCAATCAGACTCATTAGATAAAAATAAATCAAAATAGCCTATTATTAGGAATTCAAAAGACAAATATTAATATAAGTAAGACAAATATTTCAAAAGACAAGACTAATATTAAGCAAAAACCTATACTCGATTTGATTTTTCGTTCTTCTCTGCCATTTCATCTTCTTCCTCTTTCAATTATAAATTTTCACAAAGTTTAGGAAATATATATCATGGATGGTGTTTTTAAACTTAGGAATAGAGGTAAAATTGAAAATGGACAAGTAAAAACTAACTAAGACTAACAGTGTTAATAATAAGGGATCGGTCTAAAGTATTAGATAACTCAAGGGGTGTAACAAGAAAATATAATACATGAATAGTTTTTTTTTTTGGGCAATCCATTGTTAACCGTTCATGGTAAGATCCGCAATATTATATACAACATACAGGGTGACATAAGGTCAATAATAAACATGGCTTTACTACAAGTTTCATATATAAATGACAGAAGAAATACTATGATAAGGCCATGGAATCTTAGGAGAGGGTGAAAGAGGTTTCAAAGTCAGAGAGTTGGACCAAATGGTAAATCAAATGTTCCTACTAGATTAAACAGTAGCAGAGTAGTAAAAAATTAAGAAGGGACAACAAGGCCAAGAGGATGTCGAGATGGTCTCAAATTAGAATTTTGAGAGATCATATGCGAACATGGTGGCTAATGGATGGGGTGAGGCAGAATTAGACGCAAGAGATGGATGATGATGAAGGCTGTTGGAATTTATTAATATAATTAATAAGTTAAATGCCTAAGGGCAAATCTGAAAATTTACAATTAGGGCGGTTATAGAATATAGGTTATATATTTGTAACCACCGCATCACGTAAGTGTGTTATTCATTCATACGAGAGTTTTTCCAGAAAAGAGGCGGCTCCATCTCTCTCTCTCTTTCTCCAAGAAACATAGGAAGGAGAAACTCATTGGAGGTTTCCTTTCTTTGCTTTAGATCACTCTTCCATCCTTTTTTCCATATGGCATTTGGGTTGTAGAAATTATTCCCTATTCTAGTGATTGTGGAATCACCCCGATAGAGCTTTTGGAACGTGGT